>NC_056726.1:686868667-687168667 GCF_019279795.1 Protopterus annectens | reverse complement strand
CACTAGGAATGCATATATGTCAACATATATATGGCTCACCTTTCAAAGGGAGAAATCCATGTGTCCGAAAGGTGGAAGGCCAAAAGTATGTTCTCAAATTGCACAATCTTGCAATAAATGCATCAAATGTGCAATGAGTGAATGTCACTATGCATTCGCTGATTGCAGATTTGGCAATTTGGGTGCGGATGGCACTATAGTGGGGATGGGGAATATTTGCCTATCCCCAGTGTAGTGTGACCTTGGAGTTAGTATACCACAGTAGGGGGGTTGCGGGGGGCCCGGCCCCCCCAGAATGGGGGGTGCAGGGGGGCATGCCCCCCTGCATTACAATTTGTATTCCAACTTTCAGTTTGAGAGTCAATTAAGGTGCCTTTAGAACTGCTGTGTTATGAACTGTGTTACAGTAATAAATTATGGATTTGTCCCTTTCGTTTGCAGAAAGGGCCGTTCAAAGAAATGATTGTCTCCCTTTCAAAGGTGAACACATATATATCTATACAAGTATATATGGACATACATTTGTAGATGAAACTAGGAACTTAACCACATGCACCATTGATGGGTTTGAGTGACCCAAACAACATACATCTGGCATGGATAGGTATCCCCCCTAGCCAAACACATCTGGCCTGCAATACACTACTAACCTTAGCAGATACCATAACCAGAACCCTACATGACAAGGGCAGTACATGTTAACAGTACTCCATCCCACCTGTAGGATGTCAGGCTGGCATTACTAAACTATCATGCAGTACAGTCAAGTGATGTGTCTTGCTTGGGGGAACCCACTGGGCAGGTGCAGTAAGTAGCTGGGATCCCTCATACGATCCAGTAGGCCTACACCTGACAATGGATTCACCAATGTTGGCAAGGACGACCACAAATCCACCATGTCAGCTTAAAATTGAAACATGATCAGATTCCCTAAAGTTTTTTATAAAGACATTGTAATTAAAAGATTTTTTTGATTTTTGGGGAACATGAAGTTCAAATTTAAATTTATTTGCAGTTATTTAATGTATGTGGCAAAGAGTGTTCTTTTCTATTTAAAAGGTTTAATTGTGGAAAATTGGTTTTAAAATTTGATTGGTAGTTTGAGTAAATTAATTTGAGTAAATGATTGTATTTAAATATTTTTCTTAACTTTTTGAGACAACTCTGAAGAAGCCTATATGTATCTTTGGTGAAAGTGCTTAGTTGTCCTTCATTTGTACTTACAATGTAAATAAATCAACAGTCCATGCTTTTATTTTGGTTGCGGCTTTTTTGTGTTTCTAAGTTCAAGCATAGGTCTTGTTGGCCGTATTTGTTTTACTTTTTAACCGTAACATACCGCACCATCAGAGTGCTAAGACTGTGACCTAGGAGATTGGCACACTAACTCAGGACTGGATAGTCAGGGAGAAACTATTGGGCGAATTATTGGAGTCTAGCCAAAGCCTTACAGTGTTAGAAAGAAAGAACACAAGGAATTTTGGACACTACTTTATCCAGCACACAGGCTGAACTTTTTACTTTGCACACATCAATTTCCACAGGAGATCAAAAAGCTAGTGTTGCCATGGGAGCTAGCAGAGGGAGAGAATCTGGAAACAACCTAGTGGCATGGATCAGCATTTCGGAAGTTGAACTAAGAGAAGGTTGAGTGGACAGTAACTTTGTGCCTACGTGGAAACAACAGATTTCTGATTTTGAGAGACTATGTATCAAATATCCTTCTTTACAATTGGACTACATGTTTTTGCAAAAATCTTTTTTTATTAAAATAGGTTCTGAGAGGTTTATGGCTATGGAAGCTACCTATGGGAATTGAAAGTGGCTCGATAGCGTATCGTGAACTTGTCGCCTTATTTGAGAAGGCAGGATTGGAAATGTTGGACATCATAATTAAAAATAATGACTGTAAGTTAAAAGTTTTGCAAAGTTAAATTTCAGCTTTAAACCAGACCATTGTTAATTCTTACTTTTTAGGTCAAACCAATCAGTATACAACAAGGGATTAATGGATGTTGAAAATTATGTTAAGAAAAATGTTATTATTAAACAGCGAAAAATATATAGAGACACTGAAGAGTACAAAAATCTAAAAGCTTATCCTAAAGTGGTGGAAGAAAAGCAAAAAGATAGGATGTATGATTCAAATGACATTAATTCAAATTCAAGAGGGGCTAAGGAAAGTATAAGCTACAATAAGCATCAAACGGGTGTTCAAAACAATGACGATTTTGATGACAGGGAGGTTTTTTTAGAAGAGGGGGTCCTGGTCAGGATGTCAGAATGTTTGAGTAATCAAACAGACACCAGGAATCAGCAAAACAACTCCTTCAACAGGAACCAAAAAAAAACACACAATTTTAAGGGAGATCATGGAATTACAGGAACTGGAACTAGTTGAGGAAACTGTTGAAACAAGTTCCATTAATGACATCAATGATATAGATTTTTTCAATCAGATTGACACATGTGAATCCTTAAAATGATAAGTTATTACAAAGAACGGTTTCACGATATACAATTACAGTGAAATCGGAATAACTGACACGCATGTTGACCTTTTAAGAAAAGGAATGTCTTTTGTTCCTTGTTTTGGGACAGATTTAGCTGACATTTTGGTTAACTTGAAGTCATACACTAGGCAACTGAACCTCAGGATGTTTTTTCAGGACAACCAAGAAGTGAATTTAGAAGAACAATTTAGAAGAAAAACTACTTTCATACCACCCCAAAACCCTGAAATATCAATGTTTGAAAAAGTCTGTGAGAGGGAAATTAGGAAATTTCTCAAAGAGAACAAAAGAATTGCAAATAATTTGACAATAGATGAGGAAAAAATTTTAAAAACATTGGAAAATGACAAGAACATCTGGATAATGACTCTGGACAAAGGGGGAGCGGAGGTTATCATGAGTCAAATAGACTACATTGCTAAAATAGAAGAAATTTTGAATGATTCCACTTATGAGAGAGTATCTAAACATGAGGTCAAAAGGGCCTATGCCTGGATTGACATTATTCTTTCAGAAGCTTTATTTAAATGAGTTATTAATGAGAAAGAGTTTGATTATTTGTCAGTTAAAAATCCCAAAATACCTCATATTTTTGGGATTCTGAAAACAAACAAAAACATTACCAAGCCACAATTTAGACATATAGTTGCAGCCAGGGGTTCTAAAAGAGAACCTTTGGCAGCATGGGTGGATAATACAGCTGGTCTTTTGACAAAAAAAGTTGAACATATCATTAGAAATTCTTGGCATTGCCTAGAAAGGTTGGGCAGATATAGAAATGGTAGTCAATATAGTTTTTTGGCTATTAATGTAGTCAATTTGTTCATGGTTATCCCTCACGACACTGGGATTGAAATGTTTAGGGAGAGTTTAACTTTCATTGACAAAATGGACCTAAATATGGTCCAACTTCTAGTAGAATTCATGGAAATAGTTCTTACTAACAATTTTCTGTTATTTGAAGGAGAACTATTCCATCAAAAAGCTGGTGCAGCTATGGGAGCTAGGTGTGCTCCCATATATGCCAATTTAGTGCTATAAGAATGGGAAAGGAAACAATGCCACGGTGGTTGTGCTGTGGTAGCGTTGTCGCCTCACAGTAAGACACTGTCCTGTTTGTTTCTCAGCTAAAGCATCTTCTGTGTGGAGACATGCATGAATGGGCGTACCTTCGTTGAAGGTTGTGCGTCAGAGCTTGCAACTCAGCACGTAAAAATCTACTCCCAATCATTAGCAGACTGGAGTTCCGCTGTGGCGACCCCAAACTGGGAAAAGCCGAAAGACAATGGAGAATGTGAAATGAAACATGTATTGAACTCTGAATTCAAGGACAAAATGTTGTCCTGGAATAGATTTCTGGATGATATCCTGATTTTGTGGAGAGGGACAGAGAAAGAAGCTCATGACTTTGTTAATCATTTAAATGGAACAACTTCTTTTTTAAGGTTTACCAATAATTGGAAACAAAATGAGATAGACTATTTGGACATACATTTAAGTAAAACAAATGATGTATTGGAGAGTTCAGTGTTCAGGAAATCTACTTTTTCTAACACCTTACTATATTATAATAGTAACCACCCCAACATCAAAGAAGAAGTGTCATTAAAGGGCAGATGGTCAGGATTTTGAGACTGACCAGTGCAGATGAAACTTTCAAAAGAGAGATGTTTGATTTGATAGGTTTATTTATTGAAAGAGATTACCCCCTCAAACTGTTGATGATATCAAAAAGAAGTAATGCACAAAAGAACATCAACTTTGGCTCCAATTTTGACCTTAGAACAAGGTTTAAAAACAAGATCTAAGAACAAAATGGATAGGAATGCAATGGCCATTCGATATAATGATCATGCCCACAAAATGGTAGACTTGATTACTAAATGTTGGGAATTTTGTTTTGAAAATGAGATGCTTCAGAAACTTGGAACAAAACCATTGATTGTCTTCAGTAAAGGTAGAAACACAAAAAACATTCTAGAAATGAAACATCAAGGTCAGAAAGGAACTTACAAGTCTATTATGTCTAAATGTGGGGCATGTAGAATATTTAAATACATCAATAATGGCCCTTATGTTACAGTTGCAAATGCAGCTTTTTCTTTACAATGTCCAGGCAAATGCAGCTGCAATTCCTCCATGGTAGTATATTTAGCTACCTGTTTATCTTGCTTTGGGTTTAATGTGGGGAAAACTACCCGGAGACTTAAAGACATAATATGGGAACAATCTAAGGGCCATTAAAAATAAAGATGTTCACAATGCTTTATATTTACATTCAACTAAGTGTCCAAGTTTCAACAAATTCATTTTTTTCATAATTGACAAAGTATCATACAATGAAAGGGGTGGGGATGGGAAAACCCTCATAGAAGCCAAGGAATCCAAATGGCAGCTTTGTTTAAATGCTATGGTGTCTCCTGGCTTGAATGATTTTATTTCGGTAAAACCATTTTTAAAATTGAAACATGATCAGATTTCCTAAAGTTTTTATAAAGACATTGTAATTAAAAGATTTTTTGTTTTTGGGAAACATGAAGTTCAAATTTAAATTTATTTACTGTTATTTAATGCATTTGGCAAATAGTGTGCTTTTCTCTTTAAAAGGTTTAATTGTGGAAAATTGGTTTTAAAATGTGATTGGTAGTTTGAGTAAATGATTGTATTTAAATATTTTTCTTAACTTTTTGAGACAACTCTGAAGAAGCCTATATGTATCTTTGGCGAAAGCTCTTAGTTGTCCTTTGTGTGTACTTATAGTGTAAATAAATCAACAGTCCGTGCTTTTATTTTGGCTGCGGCTTTTTTGTGTTTCTAAGTTCAACTACCACCCAGTAGCCTAATGACCCTGGTCTGCAGGGACATGGAACATATCAACAATGAACCCATGGCCAATGTCACTGGTAATCTTAACACATGGGACCCCGCTAATGTTGGACTTGTCAAAGGCAGAGAATACAATCTGAACTGAAAAGGGGTTTAGTAACCCATTGTAAATGTATGGTGGTAATATGTGTCACCATCTGAAAGATGGACATGGCATGGCTGCTGGCCTAGATATACAAGCAGTACACAGGGATATGTACCCCAGACATACAGTATACAATGTGTAACTGTGAAATGGCCACACCCTTGGACTTGTACATACAGGTATGCAACAAATTATCTGGGCCTGTACTAGGGAATACCAGTGTCGTCTGGCCGAACACTTAAAGATCACAAAGGTGAAAGGACCGATGTATTGGGGAACAGCTGATGTACCTGCACATGCCAGTATAACTGCAATTCCCCATGCATATCTGTGAGTTAGATGCAAGTAGTGTCCATAGCACACATGCACCCAGCTCACCGAAACACCACCCACAGGTTCCTCTCTGGTCGTAGCCCTGCTCTTGGAAATGGGTACAATATGACCCCCACCTGTTTATGGCAATAGTGAAAAAATGCAGCATGCAGTGCAGGTGTCCCATGCAGGTGTGTCCCCAGCTGTAGGTGTCACCCTGCCAGCATCCACACCACCTGATCAATACTGATAGAAAGTACTGGCATGAACACCTGGCACACCTACCATGTCACCCCAGGGGAATATACTGTATGGCAGTCTGGGACTGTAGGACTGACAGAATGCAACGGCCTGCCACAGCTGGCCTGCATCACCACCAAATGGCCTACAGACCTCTGCCAAAGGCCTGTGTCTCACATGTACTGCCAATGCATGTTATGCCATGAACACCCAAATAACAACATAACACACTCTGCATAATTCATATGCAAGGCCCTGTGGACAAACCACAGTTACATGTCCACCATGTCCCATGGCATGAACTGTGGACCAACACCAAAGCACAGCTGTGATGAGGTGATAACCTTGGGGAAAGTATCAGAGAATGTATGTATAATGTATGGAAGAGGATAGAGTAATAGATGGGGGGTGGGAGCATGGGCAGCATGGAACGTGCAAGGTCCAACACACAGCCGTGTGCACATACTATCCCTGGCTGCAAACACATAAATGGGTGGCTACAAACCTGCCCGTACACTACAATAGGGGTAATGTCCTGACTTATGACCCTACCTCTGGGTAACCTGTGTGAATCTGCACAGCTGTGAGGTATTGCCACAGCAAGATAAGGCCATACTGTCATGTCGATTGATGTACAAGTATGGGATCCTCTGCCAGCACTGTACCAAGGTGCTGAACTGGATACTCAGACCCAGCAGCAAGTGTCTGCAGCTCCCCCCCCAGAATGGCATAACTTTCCATGAATATGTAGACATTCGCCCACAATACAGGCCACAGCTGCATTCATCCTTGTTCCCCAGGACATCACTGTGAGCAAGAATATCCACCTGACAGTTCTTGAGGACATAAAACATCACAGTGTGTAACAGTACACATGTCTAAATATCTCTGCTTACACCAGTACCATGTAGCCAAAGCAGCACAGATACAATCACCTACAGTACACACTATCCCTTGCACAGTTTGACTCCATATTGCCAAATGATCTACAGATACCCTGCAGAAATAGTTTGCTACCTGTAGGTGTACAACACAAAGGTCTGCACTGGAGTGCAAAATACCTGGAATGGAAACAGAAGGGCATACTGGGCATGCTCACACACTTAAACAAATGAAGACCATGTCTGCAAACAGCAGTGGACCATTCATATCTGACAGTTTCAGGCTTTGCACACACATTGGATAGGAATACAGACATATATCCAAGGACAACACACAATAATATGCCAAAAGTAGACATACATAGATGTGTGGAAGAGAGTGACTGTGAGAAAGAGCCATCCATCATGAAGCCTGTCCCAATCAGCATACAACCAAATGGCTGCAACCGCATGATCTGCAAATGTCACTCACTGAAGAAAGTAGCCACTGGTATCCGTCAGCATTACAGACTATGTGGTGCAAGTGCTAGCTGTGCAACATGACTGTACAAGGCTGTAGTCATCAAGCAGCTGTATACAAGTACCTGAGGAATATAACCCTGCATATGCTTGCATGTAGTGTGTCAACCCGTAGATGGATGGATTATGGCCCATGCACACAAAATGGCCTCCCCGTAGCCCTAGTATGACAAGCCTGCTGATGTCATCCACTTTGAAATACACCTTTGGGAAGAAAGTAGCCCAGTAATATCTGTGGCATATATTAAAACAGTGTAATGCTCTAGTGTGATAAGCTAGTTAGGTAGGAGTTTTACTCCTAGACATGGCAGCTGTGTGTGTGCTCCTGTCTGTGTAGGGGGCCAATGCTTTTAAGTCTAGTCACACTCACTATAATTCAAATGCCCTACTTTGGCAAGGCTGCTGATGTCATTCACTGTGAAATACACCTTTGGGAAAAGGGTTGTCCAGTAACCTCTGTTGTGCATCCTATATCTCTGTAATGCTCTAGTGTAAAAAAACTAGTGAGGGTAGGAGTTCTAATCCAAAACATGGCAACTGTGTCTGTGTAGGGAGCAATGCTTTTTAGGCTAGTTGCACACACTACAATTCAAATTACCCACTTTGGCAAGGCTGCTGATGTCATTCACTTTGAAATACACTGTTGGGAAAAATGTAACCCAGAAATCTCTGTGATGCATAATGTTGTAGTGTGATACACTAGTTAGATAGGTGTTCTAATCCCACACATGGCCCCTGTGTGTGTGTCTCTCCCTGTGTAGGGAGGAATGCTTTTAGGCTAATTACACACACTACAATTCAAATGCCCCACTTTGGCAAGGCTGCTGATATCATTCACTGTGAAATACACCTTTGGGAAAAGTGTAGCCCAGTAATATGCGTGGTGTGTCCTATAACTGTATAATGCTGTAGTATGATAAATTAGGTAGCCGTTCAAATCCCATACATGACAACTGTGTGTGTGTGTTTGTAATGTCTCTGTCTGTGTAAGGATCAATGTTTGTTAGGCTAGTTACACACTCTACAATTCCAATGTCCCACTTTGGCAAGGCTGCTGATGTCATTCACAGTGAAATACACCTTTGGGAAAGATCTAGCCAAGTAGTTTCTGTGGTGCATTCTATAACAGCATAATGCTGTAGTGTGATATAGTACTTTGGTAGGGGTTCTCCTCCTACGCATGCAAGTATGAATGTTTGTGTGGGTGTTTCTTTGTCTGTGTAGAGAGCAATGCTTTTTTAGGCTAGCCATGCTCACTACAAATCAAATGCCCTGCTTTGGCAAGGCTGCTGATGTCATTCATTGTGAAATACACCTTTGGGAAAGTGTAGCTCAGTAATCTCCATGGTGTGTCATATAACTGTAATGCTGTAGTGTGATAAAATAGTTAGATAGGAGTTCTAATCCCAGACATGGTAACTGTGTGTGTGTGTGTGTGTCTCTGTCTGTGTAGGGGGCAGTGCTTTTTAGGCTACTCACACTCACTGCAATTCAAATGTCCTACATTGGCAAGGCTGCTGATGTCATTCACTGTGAAATACACCTTTGGGAAAAGTGTAGCCCAGTGATCTTCATGGTGTGTCCTATAACTGCGTAATTCTGTAGTGTGATAAACTGGTTAGGTAGGAGCTCTAATCCTAGACTTGGCAACTGTTTTTGTGTCTCTGTCTGTGAAGAGAGCAATGCATCTTAGGCTAGTCACACTCACTACAATTCAGATGCCCTACTTTGGCAAGGCTGCTGATGTAATTCACTGTGAAATACATCTTTGGGAAAGGGATAGCCCAATAATCTCTGTGGCACATCCTATAACTGCATAATGTTTTAGTGTGATAAACTAATTAGGTAGGACTTCTAATCCCAGACATGGCAACTGTTTGTTTGTGTGTTACTGTCTGTGTAGGGAGCAATGCTTTTTAGGCTAGTCAAACTCATGCCCTACTTTGGCAAGGCTGCTGATGTCATTCACTGTGAAATACACCTTTGGGAAAGGTGTAGCCTAGTAATCTCTGTGGTGCATCCTCTAATAGCATAATGCTGTAGTGTGGTATTGTACTTTGGTAGGGGTTCTAGTCCCACACATGGCAAATGTGGATGTTTGTGTGTAAGCAATGCTTTTTAGGCTAGTCACACTCACTACAAATCAAATGCCCTACTTTGGCAAGGCTGCTGATGACATTCACTGTGATATACACCTTTGGGGGAAGAGTACTCTAGTAATCTCTGTAGAGTGTCCTATAACTGTGTAATGTTGTAGCCTAATAAACTAGCTAGGTAGGAGTCCTAATCCAAGATATGGAAGGTGTGTATTTCTGTATTTGTCATTTGTATCCTGTGTGAAAGTGGCTGCGAGTGTGTAACAACTGGACTCACAGGGGAGCGGGTTTTGCAAATTTCTTATATGGTGGCCCTATTATATGTCACAATATCCACCTTACAGGGATAACAGATGTGAAATAACCAAGAGGCTGGGGTGGCAATCCATACCCCTACATGTGACATCAGGGACTGGTGAACAAAGTTAGCAACTCTTGCATTACACAGAGAACACTCTCAACCCATGTCTCATACACAAACACACTTGCCTAGGCAACAAATGCTATGTTGGTAATACCCTGCATATTGCCCATAGATAGTAACCATGATGTGATTGCAGTGGATGACAGAAGTCATAGCACCCTGCCCATCAGTACAATATGCATGTACATGCAGACAGTACGCCTTCACTATGCTCCTCACTGGATTCCTGCAACACTTGTGGTACCATCAAATGTGACCCAAAAAGGACATACCATGCCTTATACACATACCCTGTATGGACAGATGCCACTGACATCAGGAAATACCTGTATCATGCTATCAATGTAGGTTCAGGATCAACCTGATGTCCATTACCTGTTCTCAGCACATGAGGCCAGGACAGGCACATCTGATTATAACAATCTGTGTACACAACATGGGCCATACACACCAGGTACAGTTTCACATGTCACTGTACATGCATGTGGGACATGTGCACATCCCAGACAGCATCCATGTCATGGACTAAAGAACACATACATGGCAAGCATTGAACAGCAATGGCTACACACAATAGTTACCCAGGTGATTGGATGGTGAATACAATACCCACCCGTGTGGGCCAATCCAGACACTACACCCCTGAGCCACACTGCAGACCATTGTCATGTGGCCTGATGCCAAGGTATACCCTTCACCTAGCCTTGTATAGTCTTGTGTCACAGTCAACCACTACACACCTGTGAAGCAATGCATGCATGCATGTCAGTACTGGCACCCTGTGTCTGTGTCTGTGGTGTATGATGCTTTTGACCACATTCACACTCACTACAACCCCCATTGGCATACTGAAGCATGCTGTCTGATGTCAGATGCCTCCACATACCCTTTGCCCATATAACCTCAGGATAACCCCTGTAGTGCATGTGATACCTGCACAGTAGTGTATTGTGGTAGACTAACTAGTAAGGAAGTGCATTCCTGACTGTGCCAAGTGTGTCAATGTGTGTGGGTCCCTGAGAGAGTGTGGCTGTGTTGACACTGACACCTGTTCATGCAGAGAGGCACGTGTACTACACCTACTGTATTGCTACCATATCATTGTTGCAGATGTCACTCACCATCACATATACGTTTGGAGAGCTCTTCAACATGTAAGCTATGTGGTGCATCCAATAACTGCATAGACATGTGATAGCAACACATAGTCAGTAAGAGGTTTGATACCCTATACTGGTAGGTGTGTGACACAGACATGCTTAGGTTTTACTCTCCCTCCCCCTCCCTGACTTACTTTGTCTCTGCCTCTCTCACTCCCTCTATGGTGGATGTGGAGAACTACACCTGCTTTGCTTAGGCAGCAGCATGTGTTCTGTAAGTGATGCTCATGATCAGCTGATGGCCTCTGCATGAATTACAGCCCTCCTATAGCTGATTGCATGTGGAACAGCTGTGGTAACATCCCCATAGCCAATTGCATGGAAACACACTCCAATATCTAGGAACATCATTTTGGTGTTGGGCCTTTTCATTCACTGTGAGCAGGACCTAGATCTGGTGTTTGGCAAACAACATCACAGATGGATTGGGGATTTACCTCTAACAACATACACTGTGGAAAAAGGCCAACACACTGGAGGGGGGGTGTGCCTGACATGACTACAGAATGTAAGGGTTGCTATTCTGCATTCAGAGTAATGTCAGTTTAACAGGGTGTGTGTGGATATGGCTGGTCTGCATGTTTTAATACCTGTCATAACAGTGCTATGTTTCTGAGGAAACCCCCATCTGTAGGGTCATCTGCAGACTGGGCAGTGTGTGTGGTACCTTTTGTTTCTTGTGTTACTCACAGAGCACCTATCTGTGAACCCCACAAGCACAGTGTGAGGATTGCAGTCAGTACATGGTGACAGCCATGAGAATTACTGACTTCATATCCTTCATAGAACATATGTCACAACAAGCCCTGCTACAACAGTAAATGTATGAGGTTATCACAGCAACATGTCAATATTGGCCCTGTGTTTGTGCCTCCAGCCACAACTCTGTCAACCTTTGTACAGATGTCATGCAGTAAGAGGTGCATATGTTCTGTACACCATAATTTATTGACATCATATCTGATAACAAGCCAGTGAGATATCAGACTGCTACACATGTTATGTATAGTAGGGGTTATATTTGAGGACATAACCTGGGCATTTTGTGGTTGTGTGTACAGTACTGATGTCTGTGTACTTATGGCGATTGTTGACAGTGTGTGTATTGTGAATATGTACCTTGGCCTGTGTACAGACTGTGGTTGATGTCATTGTTCCTGGTCCTGTTCTAGCTGATGTTACATGGTGCTCCAGTGTATGTTACCCTATCAGCTTACATGTTTGTAGGGCCAAACACACACATGTCCCATGCCACAGACAGGCATCGGACCATGATCACACTGTGTAGTGGCCCAGTATATGTAGGGTTAGTGTGTGAGTGGCACATATGAGAATGGTGTTGATCAAATAGTCCATATACTGTAATATTACACTAGCTTACCATATGTGGCTGTGGCTGTGTTCACATTGGTTGTCGCTATGCACTTTCACACAGGTGTTTGTTACTCTGTGCTGCAGCATGCATGTAGATCCTGCTATATATGCAAGTATATGTGTATTCCCCAATATGAAATGTAGGCCAGTGTTGTGGCAGTCTGCTTGTAGCCTGCACAGTGCTTTGTTACATGCCTAGCAGCTTAGTGTACTTACCCAGTGTGATGTTATGTCCAGATACTGCTTGCCATATGTACTACTGCCAGGCCACCATAACAATCATGTATGTCAGACAAAGCAGTGGGATGCTGTACAGATGTATGTCACTAACTAGTGGATAGTATCTGGCCATGTCAATTCTGTACCAGTGCTTATTATGTGTCAGGACAGACAGGGAAATGTGAATGCATAACCTATGGGGAAAATTTATACCAGTATTTACTTGATATACCCATCTACATGGCTGTTAACATCCATATTGTCAGGGTTGGCTATATGTCTTGCACTTAGGGGTCTTGGGTATACCTCTGGACTGACCAGAGTGTGTCAGACTATCCATATGTATTGGCCATATCTTTGCTGTAGTCCACAGGATCATTACTGTGCTAGCAGTGGTACTGTACTATGAAGTCCTTAGGATGTCTGCCAGTAGCCAATGGTGCACATGTTAAAAGCAGATGTGACCTCCCACACACAATATGTCTGTGAAGACAACCCCTATTACAGTAGCAATGGTCTACATATATACCTGCAATACATACCTGACATCCCCTTGCACTAAGAGGTTGGGACTATTGGGGCAGAGGTTGGGCTCCACTCCATATTCTGGACATATGGTGAGCATATATGTATGTATAATTATCCATATATCTATATAGATATATACACATATACATATCGACATTCATAGATGGATATGTATATGTACATATATATATATATATATATATATATATATATATATACATATACATATAAACACTCAGATATATGCATATACATAGCAATATATGTCTACACATATACAGATAGAGTTACATATGCACATATACTTATGGATATCTACATATATATTGACAGTAATAGGTATATCAGAATAGTTATATATATCTACATATATAGCTACATAAATAGGCATATCTGTACACAGAGGATGTGCATACATATATAGCTATACATACATATATCTATATATACATATATATATATATATATATATATATATATATATATATATATATATATATATATATATATATATATATATATAAAATTATCATATGTAGCAGTGGTAGACCAGGAAAATGTATTTTATGACAGTTGTTCAAGTAAGATCGCAAACGGCTGCCTAATAAAATGTCAGCACTTGGTCTAAAAAATAAAAGACAAATAGCACAAGAAAAGAGTGAATTTCAAAAATCACTCTTCTCTTTTAAATTTCTTTTTGTGGGGAAGGCAACCCCCTCAAACCCCAAAAGTTATATATACCAACCCGAAGATCACCATACCTCAGAGAAAAGGCAATATTCTAAGAAATGGCATCTCTGAATTAGTATATGTTATCCTGTTCTTTCAGTCATTCTGTTTCAGTATTTGAGACTCATTCTAGTGGGTCTTGACATTTAAATAGTTGCTATTGCAAGCAGTAAGTCCAGGGAAGGTGGATTGCAACATACCTTCACCAATAATCATATCACAATACCAACAAAAAATAATTGACTTCAACAATCGGCTTAGTTTTTTGTGTCATTCCAAGGGGATCCAGTATCTGTCTTACTGGGATGACATGGTTGACAGACGTCGATATTTTGCCAGAGATGGCTTCCACTTGTCACCCCAGGATTCAGGATTCTGGCCAAGGCTCTTGCCTCACCCATTGTGCCTTTTTTAGCCAATGTCCCACAGAAAAATCTTCCAACATAAATTTGTCAAAAAGCAAACTGAAGGTCATGCTGCTTAATGCTAGAAGCCTTAACCTGAAAATGCACTCACTGGAGGCTCTCCTAGCATGGGAAGATGCTGACATCTGTGCAGTCACAGAAACTTGGTTCAAGACTGCAGAATACACCCCTGCCTTACCAGTCTATACCTCATCCCACACATTCTGACCCCAAAATGAGGTCTGGAAGACTAAGGGTGGTATATTTTCTATTTTCATTAAAGACAAGCACACCTCCAGACTGGTTTGCCAGCATGATGCACTAGAACTTCTCCAGGTGCAATTGACAATTTGTAAGACACCCATCCAAGTTATAGCCAGCTATAGACCCCCTCAATGATTCTGGACACCCATTCCCCTTACCTGGATCTACTTGAGTCCATCAAGGTACTCCTTAACACCCTGATCCTTGGTGGCTTCAACTACACCACCATAAACAGGGTGAACTATTCCTGCTCTAATGCACTCACCCAATGATTCCTTAACTTCATCAGTTCTAACAAACTAGACCAGTTTGTCTCATCCCCCACAAGGGGAGATAGCATTCTAGACTAGGTTACCACCAACATGGGCAACTGCTGCACCACTCCCATAGTAAATTCTTCCCTGGTGAGATCAGACCATCGGTCTGTCTCATTCAAAGTGTCATCCAACCATCCCCAAGCCATAACCAGGGTAAAACACTTCTCAAGAACTGACTACAACCTTCTAAGGGAGTGTATTAGTAGCTTCACATCACCGCCCCCCTCTGAAGATGCAGAAAAATATGGTGAACAGTATGCCAGTGCAATATACAGGCACCTGTTCAACTGCATGGACTCAGCCATGCCTAACAGAACTAAAACCTGCTCCTCAAGAAACACAAACCTATGTGGTGGACATCCAGTATCAACAGGCTTTACAACAAAAGGAAGAAACTGTTGTCCAAGGGAAAAAAGGCCCAAATGGAAAACTCCTTCCTTAGCCTCAACAAGCAAATGTGATCACTAGTGAAAACCTTCAAAGCCAATTATGAATTGAAACTAGCCTCCCAAACCAAGGCTAACTACAAAGCCTTTTTTCAGTTACATCAGATACCTCCATTTTTGTTCCAAATTAGTTCTTAACGGTACCACTTACACTGATCCTGTTGACTTAGCCAACCTGCTATCAGATAGATTCAGTGCAAACTTCACCCCCCCTGTCCTCTTCCCAAAGGCACATTCATCATCCTGATTCTTGCCCTGAACCTCACATCTCCATAGACCAAGTGTTAAAGGCCCTATCCAAGGCAAAGTACACAGTTTTCATGGAACCTGATAGCATCCTAGGCTGTATTCTGCAACATCTCCAGCAAGAACTAGCCTTGTCATTGAGCACCCTATTCAACCATAGCCTAAGTAGAGTCTTCATTCCACCTGAATGGAGAACTGCCATTGTCATCTGTTTACACAAAGGTGGTGTCCCTACTGACCCTGGAAACTATCACTCGATTAGCTTGACAAGTCTGATCTGTAAGGCCATGGAGCATATTATGGACCTCATAAACAAGGACATAGGCAATCTCCAAGCACTTGACCCCACCCAGTTTGGATTTGTCAAGGGGAGATCTTGCCTGTTGAACCTGGATGACTGCTTTTGTGACTGTAATCAAGACACTGGATGAGGGAAAGTCAGTACACACAGCTTACCTTGACTTGGTCAAAGCCTTTGACACAATCCCGAACTCGGGCATCATCAAAAAGCTAACAGAACTTGCCATAAATTCCTGTCTCATCAAGTGGGTGGCCAACTGGCTCACTGATAAGATCCATAAGGTCAAAATAGGTGCCACTACCTCTGATAGCAGACCTGGCACTAGTGGTGTCCCTCAGGGATCTGTTCTAGAACCCCTATTGTATGGCATCTACTTCTCAGAGGTTCAGCCAAAGACAAAAGGCCTGTGGCTGGCCAAGTGTGTGGACGACTGTAAGTTGGGTGCTGTCACTGACTCCTCAAATGATGTTAACATACTTCAAGAGTGTCTCACACCAACAAATGACTGGTGCCAAAGTCATGGCCTTAAGGTAAATGCAAAAAAATGTATTATCATACCATTCAGCAAATACATGGCCCCTACTGATTACCACATTAGCGGCAAACCCCTAAGCATACAACCTGTGGTGAGAGACCTGGGTACCCAAGTTGATAACAATCTCATATTTGACCATCATGTAGTGGCAGTGGTCAAAAAAGCCTTTTACTCAGTTCATCTCATAAGTAAAGGGATTGCATCCAGAAAAAAAGGAGGTTATTATCTCTCTGTACTCCCTCATTAGGCCATTAATTGAGTACAACACCCCATTTCATATGTACCTCTTCAAGCACCTGCATCAACTGGAATGGCCACAGAAATACCTCACAAAGAGAATCCATGGTCTTCAACACCTGTCCTATGTGGACAGGCTCAAATCACTATCACTCTGTATCGTATAGATTGCTCAGAGGTGATCTGTGTCTCACCTACAAGGCAATCTCAGACCTTGCGCTACTACAGATGCTCTATATCTGTAAGTCTAACTCCTCACATAAGACCCAATTGAAAAGCTTAAATCTAATATGTGACATTAACAAAACCTGCTGGAGAGACAGGTTTGTGTCCTGGAGGCTGCCCCATCTCTGGAATAGACTCTCCATGCACGTCCAACAAAGTACGGCAACTTTGATGAGTGGATGGGCAGCCACAAATTTGTCCTAGGGATTTCACTTGTTTCCCTTATTGACGGGGTGATGGGATGCTGACTGATGTTTCTTTTATGGGGATAAACTCTTGGCTAGGCTTGTAAGGGCCCCAGAGCCATTAGCCTAATAATCTCCGATGATCCTATGATCCTATATATAGGTATAGTTTTCCAGTTTTAAGATTAGGGTGATTTCACTGTAACCTGAAAGAAAAGTTATACATTAACTTGCCTGTCTGTTTTGCTTCCTCTTTACTGCTTTTCATAGGTAACAATGGTGAAATTCATTCACTGGAAAAGTTAATACTGGGTGAATTCTGAACAGTGAATTGAACCTTGGATATGACTTGTCCTGCTTGTGTACTATTGGCTGTAATTTGTGGTGAATGGTTAGGTGAGATTGCACATAAATTTGCTTACTTAATTCATTGACAAAAAATTGTATCATTATAACTCATATAGTCATCATTTGTGAAGTTGTGTGGTTTAAGTGGCAACAGAGCTTGTTTTAATTGCAAGATTAACCATGATTGTAGTAGCATATTTGATTACATCACTTAGCTCTGTCTGCCTGCTTTGGCTGTCTTTCCAAAACAGATGTTTCCTGTAGTCTTCAGAGTAATGAGGATGTAATTCTCCAACTGACTAATGTTGTCTCTATAGTGTCTTGATTTATGCTGCTGCAGTATGTTGGCTCCTGAAAGCACATTTTATTGCACAATTAAACTAGCCTCCTACACATGATACCTACACTTTTTTATTACCTATAAAAAGCTGTATTGAGAAACCAGTATGTTAACTCCATTCAAAAAGAAAAAAAGAAAAACAAACCAGCAATAGCTGTAGTTTGCACAGTCTACCCAAAATGCATAAATTAAGACTGAACAATACAGATCAACTATAAATGTAGAAACAATAACATTATAAATTATGAAATGCAAACAGAAATATGGAAAATATTCTTTCCACTAAGAACTGTTCCAAGTCCTTATGACAGCAGTAACTGAGGGTATGAAAATCGGTTAATATAATGATACTGCTAGGTAGAACAGACTCCAGGTTTTGAAAAGAATAGCTAACAAACATGTCAGTATTTTCCTGATCTAGCACCAAGCTGTTTTAGTTATAACAAATCTTTGAGTTGATAAAACAGGTAGCCAAAAGTGGTTATCAAAAGTACATGGTAACCACATTCAATGTGCCCATCTAATTGCCTCACTTGTCCAGGACCAAATTGTTCTCACTTTCCCACAATACCAAATCATACATAGATAATCTGTATCTTAAGCCCTGCACAACTAACAAACCCCTTTCCCCCCTGCCCAGTTTCACTTTCAAAAATATAGCTGGGAGCTGCCACTGACATAAGCATTTAAAGAACATTACCTTCACCATAGGGGCTAGGACATTATGTCTAAAAGCTCCCAAGACAGAGTGCCAATCTTAGTCATTCGATATACAATGTACTAATTTCTGCCATTTATTCCATACCTGGCCATCTATCTCTTACAGTGAGACACTAAAGTGTTTGCAAAATAAATGTAAACTTACCTTTTTATGGTCAACTTGCTGTAAGTCCCTGAAAGGCCTACTTTCCCTTTCCAACCCTTTTAGTTTATAGATATGGATGCTGAAAATTCTGGCACTTAGTTGAAAAACTTGCCACCATCTAACTGCCAGTGTTGTATTTTCTGCATGCAGCTTGCCTATGAGACAAAGAGAATCCATTTTCACTCTGCAGATGCATAATAAATCAAATTCCCCTTGCAGTGCAAATGTGCCAGCCAAGAGTCTTACCATCATCCAGGAAACCCTTATTAGCCCATAGTCAAGTGGTTTACAATAAAGCAAAGTACTTCCTCACATGTTTTTTCTTAGTGCATCTTAACTTGTTATCAGACTACATTTCCGAATCCCACTGGATCCCATTGCTGAGCTTTCTTCATAACAACAACGTATGTCTAAGTTCTCCAAGCTCCATTCAAACGGTATTGTTAGTAACATGTCCAATCCTTCAAACAGTATTGTCAGTAACATGTCCCATCCTTCAAACAGTATTGTCAGTAACATGTCCCATCCTTCAAACAGTATTGTCAGTAACATGTCCCATCCTTCAAACAGTATTGTCAGTAACATGTCCAGTCCTTCAAACAGTATTGTCAGTAACATGTCCAATCCTTCAAACAGTATTGTCAGTAACATGTCCCATCCTTCAAACAGTATTGTCAGTAACATGTCCAGTCCTTCAAACAGTATTGTCAGTAACATGTCCAATCCTTCAAACAGTATTGTCAGTAACATGTCCAGTAATGAGGTTAATGTTGAAGAGCCCCTTGATAGTGATAGTAACAGCAACAGTAATTTGAATACTGTGAATAACATAAACAGTGCTACTGTTGACTCTGAAGATTCAGTGAGTTATGCCATTAAGGCTGCTACCTCTAGATATGTGTCTAGGGTGTCTCCAGCAATGTGTGATGTGAGACCAAAAATCAAGGGTAACAACATTTCACATGGCTCAGCATCTCCAAATTTTGCTTTGCCAATAAACCAACAGTGAGTGAGGGTCAGCAGATGCCGATGCACCAGAGACAGGATGAAAAGGAAGAACCAAATGGATAATTAGACTTTGAAAAAGATGCGGACACAGAATGAGATTCATTAATGTGGAACATTTCATCTAGAATACTTACTCCTGATGAAATTTCTGTGTTGGAGAAAGGATTTTCCTTCCTTCCTGCACAAAGAGCAGAATTGATAGGTACCATCATTGACTTAAAAATGTTTTAACAAATGTGTCTTCAAAGCTTATGTATAATAATAATGCACCTGAGTCCACTATTCAGCCTTTTAAAAAAAACTAGTCTATTTGTTCCTATTAACCATCCTTTACTTGATGCCTTTGGGAAGTTAAGTGAAAATGATTTTTATAGAATATTTGAACATAGACAAAATAAAAATCGTTTTAATAACTTAACTATAAATGAAAGATTGTCCTTACACTCATTAGAAAATGATACCAATATTGTTATTAGACCTACTGACAAAGGTGGCCCCACAGTTATTATGAAAAGGAGTTATTATTTTGACTCAATGAACACAATGTTAGCTGACACAAGCACGTATACTAGAATAGAATTAAGTGATATTATAAGTATGAAAAACAGAATTTTTTCAACTCTGAATGATTGTTTGTTGAATTGGATGATCGACCTTGACTGGTTTAATTTTTTAAAGGTAGATGAACTGCTGGTGCTCTTCTTTCAAGGGCTACCGCAAATTCAAAAAAATGCACACACTCCTCCCTTCCGCACCATACTGGCTGTCAGGAATTGGTGTACTGAGCCTGTTTCTGTATTTGTCGAGAGACATCTACATCCAATTTTGAATAAGAATCTGTATATAATGAAAAACTCTAAATAATTTTTACCAGACCTTTTTGACTTCAGAGTGCATTATCCTACAGATTTACCAATTTTGTTGGTTGCATTGGATGTACAATCCTTATTTACTAAACTACCAAAACAGCATGGTGATGAGCCTATCAAACATTTTTTTAGTGTGTATGATGAAAGATTTATTGATCTACTGTGTTTATTCATAGAGATCATACTTGAGAACAATGCATTTGCATTTGATGGCCAATATTACCTGCAGAATGATGGCATGGCTAAGGGGACTTTTAGTGCAAATAGTTATGCCAATATGTTAATGGCAGAGTGGGGCGAGGAATTAATCCTAAATGGTCATGATGTTGTTGGCTGTATTTTATTTTACAGACATTTTGTCTATGACCTCTTCATCATATGGTGAGGTTGTGACAATGATCTGAAAAGCTTTCATAAGTTTATAAATGGATCAACCTCTTTTTTAAAGTTTGCATTAACTTACTCTCCCCTTGAAGTTAATTTTTTGTATACTCTGAATACTAAATTAGATGATGACGTATAACTACTGGAGTTTATATGAATCCCTGCCACAGGAATGCGTATTTGCATAGATGAAGTATACACCATGAGTGTATCTTTCAGAATATAATTACAGGGCAGGGAATGAGGATCTCCAGACTGAATACATGCAATGCTAAAATTTAAAGATGAGATTCTAAATTTAAATATAAATTTGGAAAAGAAGGGTTATAGAAGTTCTGAAATTAATGGTACTATGAGTCAGATTCGATATTTATGCTTAGTTAGAGCAAAGACTTATTTTTCTTTACAAGAATTTGATGAAGATAACATTACTAGGAAGCAAATTTTGAATGATTATGTTAAGCTCCTCCTTGTTTATGCTAGCAATGTACATACCATCACTGAAATTATTAAGAAGCACTGCCCAATATCAATGACTGATCCAACACATAAGAATGTGATAAGAGAGGCCATCAGGTTTAGGTATAAAAATAAAAGTACCATCAAGAGTATGCTATGTTGCACTTTTTTACATCTCAGCCCCTACTCTATACTTGGTATTTCACTCACCTTGTGCTAACTCATAGACTGTTTTTCTTAATAGTGGCTGATGCCTTACTGATAGTTTTTGTTGAGTTTGCATTTCTCCTCTTGACCAGTAGCCCTTCCCTGCTCTTATCACTCCATCATCCTTCGGGCTCACTCCGCACCCCTACCCTACCCCCAAATCCAACCCATGCCCACAGCTTCGACATTTCTATCCACAAAGCCACTCCTTCATTGGTTTCAGCCTATCAACTCACACCACACCAACCTCTTTATTCACTATTCCTCTCCCTCTCTCTAATTACCCCACCTTATTCCCACTGCTAATCTTACACCTGACTGCAAACCCTAACCTATCTAACAGAACCCAACTACTCTCCTATAGCTACCCTCCATGCAACACAGCATACTTCCACACTGCACCACAACTATGTACTCTATATCTACAAAATCAATACTCACAATACTTCTTCTCTCCTCCCCCTTCCTTCTACTTCACCTTACCTGGTTTCCTGATATCACTCTCTCCCCTTCATTCCACATAACCTCTACTCATCCCAAAAGAAAACTCCTCTACTCTGGCCTTATTTCTCCATATCTCTTCCAGACCCAAAATTATCTCTTCTTAACCAAAAAGCTTCTTGCCTCATCTAAGATAGTCCCCATCCCTCAAAATCCATATCCCACCCACCCCCGTTCCAACCTCTGGTCTGGGAGCCCTACAAAACACTTATCCCATCTTCTTGAACTTATCTCCATCCTTCTGTCTGGAGATATTCACCCTAACCCTGGCCCCCCTGCCAACCACAATATCAACTCAACCACAACTGTTTCACCCTCTCTCCACAAATCTCTCCTTTTCACTACAATAAATGCCCAAAGTCTTTGCTATAAATTGCCAAACTTCCATGCCTGGCTCTCTCCTAACCAGCCTGACATTATATCAGTTTCTGAAACATTACTCAAACCTCACCTTAAAGACTCTGAAATCACCCACCACCAACTATTCAATCATAAGACGCAACAGAATACAAAATAAAGGAGGTGGAGTAGCTCTACTTTTTTCTTTCTCTCTAACTTTAACACCCTGCACCAACCCTATACCTCAATTCTCTACAGCTGAATTAATTCTGGCCCTACTAAAAATCAGCAACCACAAAAGCATAGTCATAGCTGCCATATATATTCCACCTGGTAACAATATCCCTATACTTGAAGATATCCTCTCTTGGTTTTCATTTACTATAGGTAACGGAATAATCATACTTGGGGATGTTAACGTCAACTGGAGTTCTATTCACTGAGGCAAAAGTTTCCAGAACATAAACCTTTACAATTTCTCCCAATTAATAAACTCTGCTACTAGGCCTAACAAACATAATTCATCTGGCAGCATCCTAGACTGGATATTAGTTCCCCATACCAATGATATCTGTGATACTGGCACCCTGCACAATTCCCTCAGCAATCACCTCACTGCCTTCATATTCTGCTTACCTTCCTCCCTCCACCTACAACATAATTATATCTTAACTCGCAACCTCACAAATGTTATACCTGAATCCTTCTCTGACTGTTTGAAACAAATGAACTGGAACCCTCTAAGAAATCTAACACTAGACCATGCTATGACTTACTTTAATACTTCATTCATTAACATACTTAATAGCTTAGCTCCACCCAGAACTAAGAGTGAAACCCAAAACTGCCCCCTGGCTTTCTAAAGAAACAATAACCCTCATGCATGCCCGCAATACATCATGGAAAGTCCATCAGAAATACAAAACGCCTACCTCCCTTACAGAATTCAAACAATTCTGCAACAGATTTAAAAAACAAATTGCTTCTGAACTCAAATCTTACTACTCTAAGCTTCAAAACAATCACAAATTCAACACCAAAAAATTTTGGAGTAGGATCTCTGCCCACCTTAGCCCTGGCGGAAAAGACAATCCTTGCCCAGACCATATCACCTCTGATCATATCATAGCCTCTAAATTTAACTCCTTCTTTATAGACTCCATAGCTAAGCTCACTGCATCTTTCCACAACAACTCATTACCTCCATCCACTACTCTCACACATAACCCATCTCCTTCAGCCTCCAGCTCCAGCACCACCACTCCTTTCATCCTCAAACACATTCCTGTCAATACTATAAAAAAACTCCTCCACAAACTAAAACCATGTTCTAATGCCCCAGGCAATTTACCATCCAAGTTCCTCAAGTTAGCTGTGTATGGTATTGCTCTCCCTATCTTTATTCTAATTAATTGTTCTAGCCAAGAATCCGACGTATCCCTCCTCTGGAAAAAGGCCTTCATCATTTGCTTGCACAAAGGCAGCAATAATACTGAAATCTCCAGCCCCCCCCCCCCCATAGCCATTCTCTCTCCTACCTCCAAAATTCTTGAAAATTGTATCCACCAGCAGCTATTACCTTACCTCTTAGACTACCACCTGCTAACTCCAACTCAGTACAGTTTCAGACCTGGGCATAGTATCACCATAGCCCTTCTATCCTTCTTTAATAACATCAACCATGCTCGCAACTCTGGAAATATTGTAGCCACCCTTTTTCTAGAGTTACGTAAGGCCTTCAATACCATTTCCCATAGCCTAGTTTTGTCTAAACTCTCCCAACTTAATCTCTCCTCCTCTTCCATCAACTGAATCTCTGGTTACCTCTCAAATAGGCAGCAAGCTGTCAAGTGGAATAACTGTACTTCTTCTTACCTTGACACTCTGACTGGCATCCCCCAAGGCTCTATCCTGGGTCCTTTATTATTCAATATCTTTATTAATGACTTTCATTACTCTATCCCAAAGACTAATCTAGTCCAATATGCAGATGATTCTACAGTCATCTGCTCTGCTGTTTCTCTCCCCAATCTCATGCACATAACTCAAGTCACCTTTAGTAGCACAGAGACATGGATACTTAATAATCACCTAGCTCTGAATGCATCTAAAACCAAATTTATGATCTTTACCCCATCTAGGAATTCCAAAATAGATAAAAACTCTTTCTCTATAGGAAACAAAAGCATGACTCCTATTGAAATAGTTCCTTACACTTATCTTCTAGGTATTCAATGGAGGACATTCACCTCCAAACCAACATCAAGAAAACTCACTAGAAGCTCGGAATGCTTTACCGTCATAATCACTTCCTTTCCCCTTCATCCAAGCTTACTTTCTCAAACACTTACCTCCTTTCCTCCCTCATGTATGGGGCCCCTCTTCTTACCAATCTACAAGCCACCCTTAAGGCTAAACTGGCATCCTGTTACAATAAAGTCACCAAGTTTGCCACCAGTTCCAAATCCTCCTTCCATCATTGCATCACCTTACAGTCCCTGAACTGGCTGGAACTTCCCAACTATCTCCTCTACATTCAACTATCTACTGCTCACAAGCTTATCTTTTAAGCCATCGCAATGCCCCTCCCTCTCCTCCATTCTTACTATGCATCTCCCTGTATGATCCCTTAGGTCCAATAATCAGAATCTCCTTGAAGTATACAAACTTTTATGTACTCCTGGGCAAGTTCTGCTGTCATTTTCTGTAGCATGTATATGGAATTCACTTCCTCCCCATATCCGAACCACCCAGAACCTCTCCACTTTTAAGACTTGACTCAACTCCCGTCTCTCTTCCACTAGGGAATGCTCCTGCTCTCACCCTTCTTAACCTCCTTCTAACTACCCTCTCTACCCCATTCTTCCCCTAACCTTTCTGTCCCATAACTCTATTTAATACAAGACTTTTCTCCTCCTTTACTTCTCTCTGACTTCTTTTACTCCCTTCTATCCCTTTCACATTGTAGGCATTTGGAATCCACTCAAAATTTGAATTCTAATAAATCTAGGTTTTTCATAACCAATTATTACTATTTTTGTTATATAATGTTACACTGATGCTAGTAACATTATATCAACTTGATTGTTGTTAATATTAGAGTAGTGCAATACACTTAGAGTTGTGTAAAACATTTAACTAACTTTTGATTACCCTGCTCATATAATTACTTTGTATTATTTCTGTATTAATTCACTTTGATTTTTGTTGACTTCTGTTGTATGTGTCTGTATATGGAGCTTTTCTCCCTGGGCCTCCATTGAAAAAGGGCTCATCTTGGCCAAGTGGACTCTCCCAGTTAAATTGCAAATAAATAAAATAAATAAATGTTACCCTAACGATACTGCCAATATTGTTCTTGCAGGTATGGATCCAGGTACTATTCCCTGCAATGCCTGTAGTTACTGGAGGGTTCAGTTTTGGGGCCTTTGTTATTTGGGATATACTTTTCTGAGGTGCAGACCAAAACCAGTGGGCTATGGACGACCAAGTTTGCAGATGACTGCAAGTTGGGAGCTGTCATCAACTCCCCTAGTGACGTGGACATCCTCTAAGAGGTTCTCACTCAAACAAATGACTGGGGCCTGAAACATGGCCTCAAGTTGAATGCAAAAAAATGCACCATCATCCATTTTGGGGAGAGAGATTTCCCCACAAATTATCACATTAATAACAGCATTCGAACCATGCAGTCATTTGTGAGGGATTTGGGCAACCAGATTGACAGCAGCCTGACTTTTGACCATCATGTTGCTTCCATTGTAAGGAAAGCTTTCTACATGGCCCACCTCATAAGTAAGGGTATCTCATCCAGGGACAAGAAAGTCATAACATCCCTGTATTCTTCCCTTATAAGGCCCATTATTGAGTACAATGCCCCATTCAGCATGTACGCTGCAAAGCACATGCACCAGCTGGACAGACCACAGAGCTTCCTCATCAGGAGAATCCAGGGCCTCAAAAATCTATCATACACAGATAGGCTAAAATCCCTATCCCTCTACTCTGCTTCATACAGACTCCTCAGAGGTGACCTCTGTCTGGCATACAAGGCGATCTCGGACCCCACCTTGATGGGACTGCTGCATATATGCAAGTCAAGCTCCACTTAAATAACCCACACACGTGGCCTCAACCTGGTCTGTGACATCAATAGGACTTGCTGGCAGGACAGATTTGTGTCCCAGAGACTCCCCCCATCTATGGAATAGACTCCCTCTTCATGTCAAGCAGAGTACCTCTTTATCCATTTTTAAGCACAATCTGGATAACCGGATGGGAAATAAAAAATACATCCCTGGATTCCACCCATGTCCGTGCTGGATAGTGGCATCAGGTGCTGATTTGTCTATGCATGGGCTAAACTCTTCGATAGGCTTATAAGGGCCTCAGGGCCAATGGCCTAGTACCTTCCTTTGATTCCTATGGTTTATATCTACTGCTAATGCACTTGTGTACCCTGATAATGGTCACGTATATCATTTCAGAGTGCTGTTGAGTTGTTACACCTGTCATGTAGTTTATCTTGCTACCTGCCAGGTATGTGGGCCATTTTACACTGGTAAAATGGATAGACCATTGTATCAGAGATCATTTGTATCAGATAAGGATTAATTCTGCTACTAATGCATTGTCTAAACATATTCTTGACACTGACAAAACTCACTTCTTTATGTACTAGCGAAACTGAACTACTGAATAAACAAAAACATTCTGAAGAACAACACCGTTCTACTCCAACTAAAGTTTAATATGAAGTGGTTTTCGTCTTGCTCAATTGCAAGACTTCTTCAGATACAATTACATTCATATAAGCCCAATTAAATACAAAATTGCTCCAGTCATGTGACAATCTACAATAAGTAAAAATATAGCACTCCTATACAACATACCTTTTCAATTAACCCTTCAAGTACAGGCTAAAATCCTGATGTATAACCCATGTATTAAAAGCAACTGTAAACATAACATTTAAATAAAGCACATATGACACAGTTATTAATATTACATATAAAATTATAAAACTATATGATCACTGTTTGTATAAATTGCTTAACTTTATGTATTTAAACTTTTTAATTTCAAATCGCAGAAAATGGAGCAAGTTTCATTCAGCCCAGGATAGTGGTAAGCATTAGTATGAAGTTGCCGCAAAAGTTCTAATCTTTCCAATAATAATGTTCCTGGACCACCCCTGCCATCCGGTATGATGCAGTCAATTGCTCTAAATTTGAACCAATGTTGTGGGTATTGGCTAACATGTCTTGCTAATGCATTTTCTTGTTTTAATCTACTGATACCTTACAGATGTTCATAGATCCGTTCTCTCAGTCTCCTCTCGGTTTTACCGATATAAAAGGCGGGACAATTTTGACATAGGGCTGCATATACCACAAGTTTAGACTGGCAATCAAGTTTAACTTTTGTCCTATATCTCTGCCCCCTGATATTAAAACTCTGTCCAACATCAATGTGTTTACAATAATTATACATAAGGCATTTGAACATGTGTAAGAAAAATTGGCTTTTTCTCTAAAATGCTTTTTAAATTAGGCCCACGTTTGAAATTAATATGTGGATGTTCTTGCAACTTTTGTCTCACCATGCCATCATTTTGAATGATATCCCAGTTTTTAACCAAAATGGAATATATTTCTTGGGCACTCACATTGTACATAGTAACCAGATTGTGTGTCCCATGTGGTGCCATCCCTGAGGTATTGAAAACCTCAGTTACACTTTCACTATGATTTTCTAGTCCATCCTTGGAACCTAAGATGAGTTTATAAAATCCATTAAATCTTTTATATTGGACTTCCCACGTCACCTCCATCACTAAGTGTTGGGGGTAACCTCTTTTAATGAACATGTCCATTAAATTATTACATTCATTGTCAAAGTCCACATCATTTGTAATCATGCATGCTGCCTGACTAGTTGTCCCTTGATTACTGACTTTTTCTGATGTAAGGGGTGGCAACTGCTAAAATGTAAAAAAGTGTTGGAGTACGTTTCTTTCCTGAAAATCTTTGCTGCATAACAATTATTTTTCCTATCCTTATTTAAGTCCACATCTAGATAAGCTATCCTACTAAGGCTAAAGTTGTAGGTAAATGTGAGGAACTGGGTGGTAGAATTAAAATAAGCTACCAGTTTGTCTGCTTTAAACTCATCAACTCTGAATAAAATAAATATGTCATCCAAATACTGGGTGTAATGACATATTTGTTCTGTAATTGTCTCATTATTAAAGATATAGTCCTGCTCCCAGTAAGCCATAACTAGGTTGGCAAAGCTGGCCCCACAAGGGGAGCCCATAGCCATGCCAATTGTTTGCAGGAAGTATCTATTGTTGAAGCTGATGAAGTTTTTAGACAAAATTAAGTCTAACAATTCTTCAACAGGACCCACTTCAGTTCTTGAAGCCCCCTTGTTATGAAGCAAGAAACTAACCCACTCAATCCCCTCCAAATGAGGGATAGATGAAGACAAATCTTTAACATCTACTGTCATAAAATTTAGATCATTCTCATATGTCAAGGTATTAATATTCTCAAGGAAAGAACACAAATATTTACAAATATATTTTTTCATTGCCACATATTTTTTTTCAGAAAAAGGTCTACTACCTTAGCACATGCATATGTAATGCTGTTCCTCGCATCTAACAAGGGCCTCATAGGGGGAGGTCATTAAGACATTTATGTATTTTAGGTAAATCGAAAAGGATAAAAATCCTTGGAACAGGCATGGTTAAGGAATTTAACAAGTCCATATCAATTTTTGCTTCAATTAACATATCATTTAAAATTGCTTTAATTCCTGAATACACTATATTGAGTTCATTCCTTGAAACTTCAACATAAATATTACTGTCTAGAATCAAGTTAATTCTACAAACATATTCATCAGTATTCATAATCACCAGACCTCCCCCTTTATCAGGTTGCATTATTCTCACATTAGGCTGTTTAAGGAAGTCTAGTGCCTGTTTTTTATCAATTGTTATATTGTTCACAAAACTATCATTCTTTTTATCAGCCATAAAACAATTCCACAAGTCTAACTTGCACACTTGTTCAAATAAAGCTAAAGTAGGGTGCAATGGGGGATAGAATGCACTTGCTACCCTAAAAGCATTAGTCAAAAAAATGTTTTGACCTAGTAAGACATGCAAATTCAATTTTCTAACAAAAACTTTAAAGTCCAGTAAAGTCTTAGGTAATTCTGCTTTAAAAGCAAGGATGAAAGTTTGTCCTTTGGCAAGCAATTTATTTATTTTTTAACATTTGTTGACCGGGAAAGTCTGACTAAGCTCCACAGAGCCTATTTTCAGCAGAAGCCTGGGAAGAAATGCTCCAGCCACATGTCTTTCAATGTGGGAGGAAAGTGGAGTACCCAGAGGAAACACACATGAACGCAGGGAGAAAATGCAAGCTCCACACAGAAGGCACCCCAGCCAAGAATCGAACCAGAAAACCTCTTGGTGTGAGGCAACAATGTTGCACCACTGCATCACCCATCAACTAATTCAGGACAAATGTTCAACTCAGAGAAATTAAACACTTTGAAATCCTTAGTAGAACTTAAAATTACTTGACATCCCCTGTCATAAGTTTGTACTACAGTCGTTACCTGCCCCGTCTGTTCTTCCTCGGGCCTTGGTTGTTCCTTTGATTCTTTGCCTTCCCTGGATTGTGATTGAAGGACCATTTCTGAAAAATTTCAGCCCTTGTAGTACCAGCCTGTTCTGTTGAATTTGCTGTCCTATCTCGGTTAGTTGCAATCTGCTCACTCCTCCATATTTGCTGCATTAACTGGGGCCCCATGTTGTCATTACTTGGAAGAAGTAAGCCCTGTTGGGCACTTACACAAAGGCATTCCTCCCATGTATCCTGGTCAATCACATTAGTGGTTTGAGAGCCAGGTGGTCTAGGATAGGCTGAGCCCATAGAGTAAGCTATACGGTCTCTATTCAACCGTTTTAATTTGGTTCCCTTTAGTTTGTTTATATATTGAGCTATACTGGTATAACACCTGTCATAAGCATACCAATACCGTAAAAAATCGGTGTTGGTTTTGATGATATTGTCCAGCTTACCAGCTTCACAGGTAATAGAGTCCACTTACAGTTGGTAATGCTTGCTCATTAATTCCAACATCTGTAAACTGTGTCTATTAAACATATCGGCCAGTTCTTTGTGGAAAGCTGAACCTTCTATCAGGCCTGTAGAATAGTGACACACTCTGAGACCTTTAGGGACTATACCCTTGTAAATGCACTGATGGAAGTAAAAAATTTCTAACTGACGTTTCTTACATTTTACCACCAGAGTGTCCAGTTGTTGCAAACGAGCTGATAGACTCAAAGACCCTCCAGCCAGTTGCTCCCGTACCTCAGTTTCTGCATCTACGTTGAAAACCAATGGTTCAGAAAGCCAACTATTGAGGTTAAGAGCTCCAATACGCCCCGGGGGTCCAGCACTATCTGTCCTTACAGCATGATTGTCAACCAGGCAAGAAGCAATTCTAATGTTACCTGGTTGTTCTGAAGCTGTAATTAATGGATTGTTGACCATATCCACATTGTTACACTGTCCCGTGATAGCAGTAGGTCTCTTTGTATCAACAAAGAGTGAAGAACTGCTACTCCCACTGGAATTAGTCAGGCAACTGTCGTTGGCATAGACAGGAATATTAGCTGTGTTTCCGATACTGCCAAGAGCCAGGGTAACAGATTGTAATGAATCCAGTCTGGCAGAAAGGGTGTCCACTTTATGCATTAATACTTTGATCAAACAAGTTAATGTAACACCACTACCATTCTGTATATTAACACGAGACGTTCCTGTGGAATTCTCTGCAGCCATGAAACCGACCACAAAACATGAACTAGCGAAATTAAACAACTGAATAAACAAAAAAAATGCTGAAGAACAACTACTACACCTAAAGTTTAATATGATGTTTTCAGTTGCTTTTAATACATGGGTTATGCATCAGGATTTTAGCCTGTACTTGAAGGGTTAATTGAAAAGGTATGTCGTATAGGAGAGCTGTGTTTTTACTTATTGTAGATTGTCACATGACTGGAACAATTTTGTATTTAACTGGGTTTATATGAATGTAATTGTAATTGTATCTGAAGAAGTCTTGCAATTGAGCAATACGAAAAGCGCTTCAAATTAAACTTTAGTTGGAGTAGACTGGTGTTGTTCTTCAGCAATTTTTTGTTTATTCACTTTTTTATGTTTAATGTTTTAGAGGTTATCAAAGTGAATATTAGACAAGATGATATTCGAAATAGGATTGAAAGTGCTGAGGTACGATGGATCATTAAACTTAGAGGAGATAGGGGTAAGGGCTTGAATGCTAAGGTCCCTTTGAAACCATTTTTAAGAGCTAGGGGGCTATGAGAGTGAAATATAGCTATGTAGAAGCAATCCAGTGGCAGAATTTTTACCTTTCATATAACAGGCCTGGGTATGATTCTAGGCTAAGCTGAGTTTTAATGTTTAATATTGATCATACATATTTTTTAATAGTGTGGAAATATGTTAGAAGGGAGTGATTATTGTGAGGAGAAGCCAAAGGCCAGATGATATGCAAATGTCATTAAATTATTTTAGATTGCATAGTTTGATAGTTTGGCCATTATACTGCATGCTTTTGATTGTGGAACATGATTGGATAGAAGTCTACATACACTAAGTAAAGCCTGAATGGTTATATTTTGGCTAGTAACTTTTTTTTTTTTTTTGTTCTGGCTATACTGCTCAGACAAGCTCCACGTGGGTTTACAGAGTGGTCCTAGCAGCAAGGAACTCGAAAAAGCGACTACCTTCTGGATTTAAGTATCTTTGCTTTTTTTTCACTGAAAATAGCTTCTGCTGCTTACTTTGAACTAGCCTGAACTGTTTTTTTACTGATTACTGCATTTATTTTAAAATCTGCACTTAAAGTTACATTTAGTCGAATTTAGGCGAAAGTTTGCTTGTTTGTTTGTTTAATTGAACTGTGGAGGCTGCCCACTAAAGTGTGCTAGCCTGTGTAACTAATTTATCACTGTCTCTGCATTTTCTGTGTATTTCTGCAAAAAAAAAACAAAAAAATAATCCTTGTTTTCCCGCCTTTCTCGACTAGTTTAGACCAGTATACAGGCATTGCTTTATTCTGGGCTGTGGTGTAGTTCCTGTGTTGTCCATTACCTTACTTGGATAGAAGGAAGTTTCTTTGCTCACCAGTAGGAGTGGGGAGCCTTGAGCAGCCTACCTGTCCTTGGGGGAAGTGACCTCAGCACAAGAAGCTGTTAGTAATTGGTTGTTTGGGACCATTCCTAGCTCTTTTGTAGTTCACTGCTTAAAATCCGCCTCTGGGCATTTTTTTCTGGCTATACTGCTCAGACAAGCTCCACGTGGGTTTACAGAGTGGTCCTAGCAGCAAGGAACTCGAAAAAGCGACTACCTTCTGGATTTAAGTATCTTTGCTTTTTTCACTGAAAATAGCTTCTGCTGCTTACTTTGAACTAGCCTGAACTGTTTTTTACTGATTACTGCATTTATTTTAAAATCTGCACTTAAAGTTACATTTAATCGAATTTAGTCGAAAGTTTGCTTGCTTGTTTGTTTAATTGAACTGTGGAGGCTGCCCACTAAAGTGTGCTAGCCTGTGTAACTAATTTATCACTGTCTCTGCATTTTCTGTGTATTTCTGCAAAAAAAACAAAAAAATAATCCTTGTTTTCCCGCCTTTCTCGACTAGTTTAGACCAGTATACAGGCATTGCTGTATTCTGGGCTGTGGTGTAGTTCCTGAGTTGTCCATTACCTTACTTGGATAGAAGGAAGTTTCTTTGCTCACCAGTGGGAGTGGGGAGCCTTGAGCAGCCTACCTGTCCTTGGGGGAAGTGACCTCAGCACACGAAGCTGTTAGTAATTGGTTGTTTGGGACCATTCCTAGCTCTTTTGTAGTTCACTGCTTAAAATCCGCGTTTGCACGGCTTTGCGCAGTCATGCCAGTTAAAGAAGGTTAAACTTTTTCTGGCTCCGCCAAGTCTGCTCTTCAATTTTTCCCTTAGAACTGTTCTACTTGCAATCTAAACAGCCTATACTCTATCTGAAAAGCTCAGCACTTGCTCCTAAAGCATTTTGTATACAGGTAAAGCACTCTTAAACAAACGAAAGTACTTCATTCACCTAAATTCTGTTGAGTACCCATTTCCCTATAGGTCCTTTCTGACTCAGTTACACAGCAATCTTTTTCACTATTTCTAGCATGTCGAAGGGTCAGTTGCTGGCGTCCTCTCCTGTTCAGCTGGTGAATCTGGGAATCTTGAGGCAATGTTACAATTGCCTCATGTACACAGACAACCCTCTCCTCCTCCCAACAAATACAAATATATACGAGAGATGCAACTATATAGCCAAACTGGAGGCTGAGCTCTCTCAATTCAGTACTGGCAAGACCAGTCAGGAGGAGAAGGTAACCACGCACACCACAAACCCAGTCTCACATAGAACTATCACAACTGCAAACCAAACACATAAACACACAAAAACATACTCGGAGGCGCTGATTAAAAATCTACCAAAACAACAGAGGCCTCCAAAGCAGACACCCAAGCAACCACCACCTCAAGACATAGCACATGCAACACATAGTTCACAAAGTCAGTGTGCTAAACAGTCGCAGCCCTTAAGGCCAAACAACATGCCAGACACACTTGTAATAGGTGACTCCATAGTCAGGCACACTGACGTCCCGCTCACCAGAATGAACAAGTAGAGGGTCACAGTAAGCTGCCTGTCGGGAGCTAGAATCCACCACATAACACAAGCACTCAGGTCACTCCACAGCAAGTACAAATATGACTCAGTCATTGTACATGCCAGTGTGAATGACCTGAGACATACCTCCCTGGACTACATGAAAAGAGACATAGAGGAGCTCTCTGATTATGTAGCCCAGGCTGGTATGACCCTGACCCTGAGCAGCATCTTACCATCACCAAGAATGATGCCACAGTACAAAGACAAAATTATCAGTTTTAACAATTGGCTTAATTACTGGTGTCATTCTAAGGGGATCCAGTGTCTGTCTGCTTGGGATGACATGCTTGACAAGCCACGCTGCTTCACAAGGGATGGCTTGCACCTGTCACCCCTGGGCTTCCGGATATTGGCCAAGGCTCTTGCCACCCCCATAGTGCCTTTTTTAGGCAAGGCTCAAATAACAAACCTACCTCCCTAGAAAACACAAGTGGAAAAAAACTAAGGGTAATGCTGCTCAATGCCACAAGTCTAAACCTCAAGATGCATGCCCTCGAAGCCCTCCTCAGTATGGAGAACATCGATGTCTGTGCAGTGACTGAAACCTGGTTCAAGGCTCCTGAGAGCACCCCAGCACTATCAGGTTTTACCTCATATCATGCTTTCCGGCCCCAAAACTTGGACCGAACCACAAAAGGAGGGGGAGTATCCATTTTCATCAAAGATACCCACACCTCCAGGTTAGTGGCAACGCATCTAAGCATCAGAGACTATCCAGGTGCAACTAACCATAGGCAAAACTGCCTTACAGTTTGTAGCATGCTACAGACCACCCTCTCGAACTCAGGAACCCCACACAGCCTTCCTGAAGACACCGGAGAGTATGAATGTCTCTCCAAATACCATCATTTTGGGAGACTTCAACTACCCAAACATAGACTGGGAACATTACTCAAGCCCCAACACCCTAGCCCAAAGGTTCCTAGAATTCATAAACTCAAATGCAATGGAACAACTAGTCACCATTCCCACAAGAGGAGACAATATACTAGACCTGATCATCACAAACATGGGGACAAAATGCTCCACACTGGAAGTACATCCCTCTTTGGTAAGATCAGACCATAAATTAATCTCACTGGAAATCCACATCCCACCCCCACCCGCTGCACAAAAGACCACAGCGAAGAACTTCTCAAAAGCAAACTTCACACTTCTTAAGACTGAAGTGGTATCTTTCAAGGCCCCTGGGCCAGTGGAAACCATAACTCACACTGCTGAATCTTTTGCAAATGCCTTCTATGGGCACCTTCAAGAATGCATGGATCATGCAATCCCAAATAAAACCAAGACCCATTCCCCCAAAGGCAGGCGCCCGGTCTGATGGACCCCAGCCATAAACAAACTTTACAACAGGAGGAGGAAGCTACTACATGACAGAGCAAAATCCCTAAAAGGGAAGGCATCTCTGATCAGTACTAGCAAAAATCTACGATCACTCATAAAATCATGCAAGGCCAACTTTGAGAGAAAAATCGCAAAAGACACAAAAGACAATCACAAGGCCTTCTTTAGCTATGTTAGAAACCTGGGTGGAAACTCCCAGATATGCTCAGAGTTAGTCCAAAATGACACAAAATACACTGAACCCACTAACATTGCCAACATTCTGGCAGACAGGTTCAGTGCAATTTTCTCCTCCCCAAAGGAGAAATAACTATCCCAGCAGAGTGTAGCCTCCCTAACATCTCAGATGCCCAGGTGAGAGCCGCCCTCTCTAAAGCTAAAAACACAGCATCAATGGGACCGGATGGTGTCCCGGGCTGTGTGCTACCTGAACTCCAAGAGGAACTAAACCCACACATAAGGCTGCTGTTTAATCATAGCCTTACTACAGGATACGTACCCAAAGAGTGGCGTACGGCAACAGTGGTCCCACTTCACAAAGACGGTGCTTCTACGGACCCTGGAAATTACCGCCCCATAAGCTTGACGAGCCTAGTCTGCAAAGCTATGGAGAGGATCATTATGGAACTCATAAACAAAGACAATGGGGACCTACAGACATTGGATCCTACCCAATTTGGCTTTGTCAAGGGCAGATCCTGCCTTTTGAACTTGGTCGACTTTTTTGAAACAGTCACTAAGGCCATTGATGAGGGCAAGGCAGTTCACACAGCCTACCTTGACCTTGCAAAAGCCTTTGACACAATACCCCACTCGGGCATCATAGACAAACTCACCAGCTTAAATGTAAACCCATATGTCACAAGATGGGTTGCAAACTGGCTCAAGGACAGAACCCACAGGGTCAGAGTTGCTGGAGCTATGTCAGACTCTAAGCCAGTCACAAGCGGTGTCCCACAGGGCTCAGTCCTGGGACCCCTCTTGTTCGGCATTTATTTTTCTGAGGTACAGGAAAAACATAGGAGGATTGTGGCTGACAAAGTTCGCAGATGACTGCAAACTGGGCGCCATAACTGATACTCCAGCGGACACAAACATCCTTCAGAGAGGCCTCATAGAAATGGATAATTGGTGCCAGAGCCATGGCCTTAAGCTGAACGCCAAGAAATGTATAGTCTACCCTTTGGGAAAAACAAGGTACCAACAAATTACCACATAGGCGGTAATCCATTAAGTACAGAAGAGGTAATCAGGGACCTAGGGACCCAGGTTGACAGTAACCTCTCATTTGACACTCACATTGCCAAAGTGGTTAGGAAGACCTTCTATATTGCCCACCTTATCATGAAGGGTTTCACATCTAGATCAAGAGAGGTCATTGTGCCCCTGTACTCTTCTCTTATCAGGCCAATGATTGAGTACAATGCCCCATTTGGGATGTATCTCACCCGACACCTGCAGCAGTTGGAAAGACCCCAAAAGTTCCTCACCAAGAGGATAAAGAGTCTTAAACATATGTCATATGCTGCCCGACTGAAAAAGCTCCAGCTCTATTCAGTCACATACCGCCTACTCAGAGGTGATCTGTGCCTGACGTACAAGGCCATGTCCAATCCTGAATTAATGGACATGCTCCACCTCAGAAAATCCAAATCCATCAGAGCCATGAGAACAAGTGACTTAAACCTCAACACAGAAATAAATAGAACGTGCTGGAGGGACAGATTCATAACCCAGAGGCTCCCTACACTCTGGAACGGAATCCCAGCCCATGTTAGGCAGAGCTCCTCACTGACTCTATTCAAGAGAAATCTCAACGAGTGGATGGGAGATCGTAAGTTTACCCCGGGGGTCATCTCTGTGTCACTACTAGACAGAGGCATAGTAAACTAAACCCTAAAAGGGCGTAGTATTCTCATCCTAAGGGGTGGTGTAAGCCACATACACTCTGGCTAGGCTTATAAATGCCCTAGGGCAGATAGCCTAGTACGAACCTATGAACCTATGAACCTATAATATGATTCATTATTTTGTTTTTCCCTTGTATTTATGATTGGTAGAAAATTAACTGTAAGGAACCTGTACAATTGGCTATAATAGTACACTAAGTGGAATCTGAGTGGCTGTATTAATATGTTCTAAGCCACTGAATAGTTAACAGATGTTTAATAAGATTTGTTACAATGCTACATTAAACCAAATATCATTGGTAGTAATTTTTATTTTAGGTTTTCTCTGAATGGCCATCAGGTGGATAGTAAATATGTAATAAGATTGGTTATAGTGCTTTGTTATGCCTCCTGTGATTGGTGATACTGTCCTATTTAAATGTTTCACTAAATTGTAATATTTAACTGGTCTGATGAAGCGACTGCTTATGTTGTGAAAGCACTTGCCAACTTTTGTTACTTTTATATTCTATTTCATTAAATATTTTAGCCCTGCAATGTGCATTGGTCTCACTCTTTGCATTTTTTGTTATTATAGGAGAAAAGTCACAGTCTAAATGGTGACGTGGTTCTCATGTTCTGACCTTTGAATGTGAACTAAATAGGTTTATATTACTGAAAGGCATGAATGTATTGCCATCCGACTACAGCTTTGGTATATGCCAATAAACTGTGGAGCCCTAACACTCTAGAGCCCAATGGAGCAAATAGCTTAACTCAGCTGATTCAGGGCCTATAATTCTGCCACACAAATCTCATTGCTGTTCATTTAGATATGATGAGAGCACCAAATGTAGACATGTAAGTTGAAATAAAATTGTTGGTTGTAATAAAGTTTTAACAATTTGAACTCTAATCAAAAGTATAATATATAAGTGTTATGTGATATGAAGGGTGTGCACAGACTCATACTCACAAAAAGCAATTTATCACACATTACCATACTACTTTTAATACATGTTGTGATGTTTCAAAGAACCAAAAATGTTGTGGGCATTTCTTCACAGCACTCCACCTTTCCATAATTAGCCTATTTCCTTAGCACTCAGTACATTTGCATTAAGTTGCAATGTCACTCTTAGCTGATTACTTTTGTGCATATATAAACTAAGGGACTATGAGTACCATCCACAGTCTCAGAAGAAATACTTTTCACTGAAGGAGGAACAATGACAGATCCTAAACAAAGGATGAATAAAAAAAGTTGTCGTGCTAAGGGACTGAGAAAGTACACTGTAAGAGATAACACTGTAAAATGCCCCATCTTAAATGAAATAAGAGACTCTAGTTCAAGGGTTGGTGTTTCATTTTAAGAACAAAGACACAGTGAAAATAGATAGGGGTTTGGTAGTTAGCCTTGATACTTAGAAAGAAATATGCACTGAAAGTAAATGGGGAAAAAGTAATTTATCACATCTATTTCTAAGTTTATCAAACAGTTTGATAAATACCTTTCTACAGCTCAGTTAACATAAAGCAGTCAAGGTGGGAAAATTTATATGATAAGAGTGTAGTCTTTAAAGAAAAACGTAATATAGAAAGTCAGCATAGTACTGAAAGAAGTACAATATAACCCGATATATAGAAGAAGCTGGTTGTCATGGTGCTTTTACCTTCATAGTTATTATTTCACTATGAACAGGCACAGTCTACAGGCCAAATGAATGGGAGATATAAACATACTTCAAAGAAGAGGAAGTGAAGAATAATGTAGCAAATGCATTAATCTGTCTGCCATTGTTAAAAGGAGACATAATGAAATCATTGCTAAGGAAGATATCTGCAGAGGTAGTACATGCACCTGTGTTAATGGAGGCTGATTGGTCTAAAGTAGCTAAGTGATACAGAGCAATAGAAGATAACTTATTTATTTATGTATGTGTGTATGTATCTCTCTCTCTCTAGATATATATATATATATATGTATATATATATATATATATATATATATATATATATATATATATATATAAACACATATGTATGCATGTATATTTAATTGATCAGTCATGTAGTTTGAAAAGAGAGATTAAAAAATAAAACAGGACATACTGGGAAAGGTTGCTAGTGGTTTGTAGTGTTAGTAGCCCAACAGGTAATATGGTTGCCTTCTGTGCAAAAGGTTATGGGTTCTACTCCCACCTCATATAGATGAAGATAAAGTGCTGATGGTATCGCAGTGCCCTTTAAGGGGGAAGGCTACTGTACTCCTTTGGATGAGATGCCTTTTAAGTGTGAACACGTTGCCTGTTTGGCAGCTATTCTCTACTGCAATATTTAAACATTTTGTCAAACCACAGCTGATGTTTTTTTTGGTAAATTCTCACCATAACTGAAATAATTTGATGCACTTAATGCTATCTAACATACTGAAAGCAAAGTCTCATATTTCTGTAGCACAGTATAAGCTATAAACAAAGGATGTTTGAGATCAGATGCTTGAAATTCTGTGACCTTTAGGAAGAGGAACTGGAAAGTCACAGTAAAACAGATAACACAGAGAAAACTGATTCTTTTTTAAGGTAGCTCTTGACTGATATGGTGACAGATTATAATAAAGGGAATTCAGCTGATTGCCTAGGTCCCTTGACTCTGGGGGCTCAATTGCTGGCTACATACTAAGATGTTGCCTGTTTTTTTTTCTTTTCCCCACTGTCTAAGCCTGACCATACATCACTACAAGGTCAGAGATGCAATACAGGCAGAGTAGAAGGAAGTTTTGTTGTGTGTGCATGTGATTTAATCACACCTAAAGTAAAGTAAATCATTACTGCAAGGTCATAGGTGCAAATACATTGTGAATGTGGGCAGGCAGAGCAGAAGGAAGTTTTTCTTGTATGTACATGTGATTCAATTTTTCCTAAAGTAAAATAAATAATCACTGCAAGATCATTAGTGCAAACACTATGGGAACATGGGCAGGCAGAATAAAGTTTTTGTTGTGTGTACCTGTGATTCCATTACTTCTGAAGTAAATCATTTTTTCCTTTCAGTCAATATGGCCAGTCATTAGAGTTTCATAGTTCTTATCACTTAGAAAATGAGTATGTGTTTTGCCTCATATGTATGCCCCATCCTTTTTTTCAGTCTAATTATTGATAAGATAAACTAACTTTTGGGCAACTTAGAAGTACTGTCTCATTAAGTGACTAGCTGAGAGTCACACAGTGGACAAATGGGCATAGAAAGACTCAAAGCCTGCACTCTTGACAACAGGAAACGTCAAATTAAGAGTTTAGAGATGTTGCCTTCTGCACTAACTGCCAAATGTCTGTTAACATCTTAATTTTCTGGTAAAACATGAATTATTATGATCAGTCAATAATACCATTCACTACAGTTTTATACTTCTTACTGAACCTGAATGTTGAAGCAAAGCCTGCCCCTGGATTTACTAATCTTCCATGCAGGACTAGCTTAGTCCTGCACAGAAGCGACCGTGTAGGAGCAGGGCGGCAGTGCACCGTGCATATTAATGATGCGCGCTGCCCAAGCTCCAAGGCTTACACGGAGCGTCTAAGAGTGCAGGGGGCATGTCTGAGAGCAGAGCTCTCAGAATAAACATGCCCCCGCAATGTAGAACAGCAGAAAGGGGAATCCAATGAGTGAGACTGCTCAAAGGTGACCGCATATCCCCACCAACAGTCCCCCTTGTGTATAACAGCAACAGAATATAGAAATAAAATGAAGAAACCTTTTATTTTTTTTTTAACAATGCGATTACAGCTAACCATAGGTGCGAGGGTGTACCCATTGCTTAGCTACGGTTAAAGCAGCTTAAAAGGCTGAAGAGGATAATAAGAAAGATATATGCAAATGAAGCAACACAGCAATAGTGTAGTGGGCAGAGCATTTGCCTTAAGAGCAGGCATTCCTGATTCAAGTCCACTACAGCACATCCAATTTTACATGGCAAAGCACGTTATGACCAATATTTTTGTTGCATAACCCACTAAACAACATATATTTATGAACTGGAGTACTGCAGTAAATGCACATGTGAGGTGTCAGTGTCATAATGAATAAGGCAGTAGTAAGAAGGTCTAAGCACCAATAAGCAGTAGTAAGCATATATAAGCACTAGTAAGCGAGTGTAACCCCATTTGCGTGGCGGTAAGCAATGCCTACACTGGTTAAGCAATTAAGAAGCTAACTGACTATAAGAAACTGTAACTGGAAGTTGGCAGTGCTTACCTCCATGCAAACCCGTACAAACCCACTTACAACTGCTTTAAAGTGCCTTAATCACTCTGTATCCAACATCCCGTGTTCTGCCCAGCAACAAAATAAACAGATTTCAAAATCATATCATCCAGCTGAGTCATTAAACAGCACAGAAAATGTAGTCCAACATTTACATGTATGCGTGTGTGTGTGTGTGTGTGTGTGTAAATATATTAATATCTAAACAGATACAACATATCTATATATGTATATATATATATATATATATATATATATATATATATATATATATATAAATATATACATATATATAAATATATATGAACATATATTCATGCAAATGCCTACATCAACACATATATATGTCTACACCTATATGTCTACATATACACAGTAAGTTACATATATGTAAGCAGATGGTTCTACCTGACATAGTCGAAACCACACAACCACAACCAACCATCACACCGACACACATATTTGACAGTCCATAAACACGAAACCACACATAAACGACAAAACGAAATAACCGGTACACAAACACGAAAAACACTGCCCATCAACACACAACAACAATTAAAAACAAAACAACAAACACACCCACCAAACCACACACACAACACACAAACACCAAACACCTTAACAGCCCACAAAACCTAACCTAAGGTCCCCCACTTACCTCCTTCCCACTATCCCCAACCACTTACCTACTAACTCACTTAACCCGCACCTCTAACCTCAACACACCGCCCTCCCCCCAACCCTAACTCACTAAAACCCACTTACTAACCCCTCCCTACTCCCCTAACCTAAAACCTCACCCAACCCACCCTACTCTAACTCCTCCTACCCCCACCCACCGCCCACCCATATCGCCTAACTCACTTAACCCACCCCTATCCCCACCTGCCGCCACACCACACTTACCTGCCCCTATGCTCCACCTAAGGTTTGTTGTGTCCCACCGTCGCCTTCTAGCCGTTCCAGATCCTCGCGATCCGGCCCAGCTCGCGATGTCTTCTGTCTTTTCGATTTTATTCCAATGCTTCGGCGCTCTCGATCGATGTCTTCTTTCCAAGCAGATATATATCTATGTAGGTATATACGGACATAGTTATAAATACGTAAGCAGATATAAATATATATGTATATCCGTACAGGTATATATGGACATACATGTGTAGATATCAATGGGAGATTAAATCATATAAGTCCACATAAACCGTTAATGGGGTTGAGAGGCCCCAAACTATATACATCTTGTATGAAAAGGTATACCCCCCCCCACAGCCAAACACATCCACCCTGCAACACACTGCCAAGTGTTGCAGATCCCATAACCAGGTCCTGACACGACATGGGCACAAGATGTTAACAGTACTACATCCCAGCTGTATGCTGTCAGGCTGGTATTGGTAACATATCATGCAGTACAGCCTGGCTCCCACAGGAAATGTAAAATGTAGAAGCAATCAACATCCCCAGGATACATATACACAGCCACATATATGCAGATACAGATATATATATATATATATATATATATATATATATATATATATATATATATATATATATCTATATATATATATATATATATATATATATATATATATATATATATATATAGATAGATATAGATATACATGTGACTACACATACACTCGCAGAGATATGTAGTAGGCGCACACAATATGGAACGGCCACTATTCCTACAGTTAACACCCTAACAACTGGACACTGGATAGACCAGCCACGCAAATGACATTCGGTGCCTGCAACATATAACCACAGAGAGGCCATAGGATAAAACACCACACATGGGTTTGCAGAAATGGAATACCTTTATTTGTATACTATTATACATGTATATGCCATGTCACATAGCTGTTCAGACACTGACATCCATATCAACAGAGTAATGCAACTGTGAAACAGTTATACTAATACAGTAGTCTGGAAAGGTCTACAACTGTTGCTGTCCAGGCCAAACCCTCCAAATCATATAGTAGTGAAGACAGACTGGGCCACAGGATACCACACAATCAACAGTAAGTTATGCAGGTTTATAGTCCAGCAGCCTCTATCTACACTCTGTACACAATCACTAGGTGGTAAAGACTTCTGTTGACCAAATGAGATGTAACATTTGCATAACAAGGCATAATTTACACCATCACAGGCACACTGGCAAACAGAGCAGGCTGTATAGCAGGAGGCAATAGGCCTGCAGTAACCCACCTTATGTAAGTAATGTCAGAATAGGTGAAATGTATGGTCTGTACATCCAGATACCTTACTGCAGCTCACCCCTGATACACCCACATTTTGTAACAGCCTAGGTTATGTATGGTGCATCTCCCCCCCAGACTCAATAATACATGGCCATATACCACTGTTACATACACTGGCCTCTGGAGTGCATATGGACACACATGTATTGTGTAGGCGAAGTCCACACATATATGGCCCCAACCCCCTACATGTGTGGGGGATACAACAGCAGTGGACTGCTGACAGGAATGGCAGCGTGGTTACGTATATGTGTATATGTATCACTATCTGTATATGTATCACTATCTGTATATGTGTAGACATATAATGCTCTGTACATGTATATATCTGGGTGTGTATATGCATATCTATGTACATATACACACCCATCTTTATATGTCGATATGTACATGTGTAATTATCTATATAGATATCTGGATAATCATATGTACATATATATTCACCCTATGTCCTGAACATGGGATGTAGCCCTACCTCAGCCCCTATAGTCCCAACTTTGTAGTGCAAGGGGATGTCAGGTATGTATAGCGGGTATATTAGTAGACTATTGCTACTGAAACAGGGATTGTCTTCACAGACATGGTGTGTGTGGGAGGTCACATCTGCTTTTCACATGTGTGCCATTGTCTACTGACAGACATCCTAAGGACATCATAGTACAGTACTGCTGCAAGCACGTAATACTCCTGTGGACTACAGCAGAGATATTGGCCAATAGATATGGACATTCTGACACACTCTCTACATTCCAGAGGTATACACAGAACCCCTTAGTGCAGAACATGTGAACCAAGCCTGACAATATGGATGTTAGCCATGTAGATGGGTATAACACATAACGACTGGTATACATTCACCCCCATAGGTTATGCATTCACACACCCCTGTCTGACCGGACAAATAATAACTGCTGGTACAGAGGTGCCATGGCCACATACTACTCATGAGATATTGGCATACATCTTTACAGCATCCCACCATTCTGTCTGACATACATGGCTGTTAAGGATGGCCTGGCAGCAGTACATCTGGCAAGTATCTGGTCATGACATCTCACTGGTAAGTACACTAAGCTGCTAGGCATGTAACAAAGTACTGTGCAGGCTACAGGCAAACTGCCTCAACACTGGCCTACATCTCCTATGGGGGAATGCACATGTACCTGCATATATAGCAGGCTCTACAGGCATGTCACAGCACAGCGTAAGATAGACCTGTAAGAAAATGCATAACCGCAACCAATGTGAACACAGCTACAGCCACATATGGTAAGCTAGCATAATATTAAAGTATATGGACTATCTGTCTAACACCATCCTCATATGTGCCACTCACACACTAACCCTACATATACTGGGCCACTACACAGTGTGGGCTGATGCCTGTCTGTGGTATGAAACATGTGTGTGTATGCCCCTACAAGCATGTAAGCCAGTACAGTGATATACAGTGGAGCAGCATGTAACATTGTATAGGATGGGACCTAGAATGATGACATCTACCACAGCCTGTACACAGGCCAAGGTACATATTAAGAATACGCACACTGTCTATATTCACCATAAGTACACAGACCTCAGTGCTGTATAAGCAACCACAGAATGTCTAGCTTATGTCATCAAATATAACCCCTACTGTACATAACATGTGTAGCAGTCTGATATCTCACTGGCTTGTTATCAGATATGATGACACTAATTATGGTGTACAGTACATATGCACCTCTTAATGCATGACATATGTACAAAGGTTGACAGAGTTGTTGGCTGGAAGCACAGACACAGGGCCAATATTGACATGTTGCTGTGATAACATCATGCATTTACTGTTGTAACATGGTTTGTCGCAACATATGTCCTATGAGGGAAATGAAGTCAGTAACTGTTACGGCTTTCACCATCTACAGACTGCAGTCCTCACACTACCTTCCTGCAGTTCACAGATACATGCTCTGTGGGTAACACATAAAACCAAAAGCAACACACACTGCCCAGTCTGCAGATGACCCTACAGATGGGGAGTCCTCATAAACATAGAACTGACATGGCAGGTATTAATACATGTAGGACAGCCATATCCGCACACACCCTGTTAAACCAACATTACTCTGGATGCAGTATAGCAGCACTTATAATCTGTAGTCAGGTCAGGCACATCCCCCTGTGTTTTGGCCTGTTTCCACAGTGTATGTTGTCAGAGGTAAATCCTCAATCCATCTGAGATGCTGTTTGCCAAACAAAATATTGAGTTCCTGCTCACAGTGAATGAAAAGGCCCAACACCAACATGATGTTCCTAGATATTGGAGTGTGTTTCCATGCAATTGCCTATGGGAATGTTACCACAGCTGTTCCACATGCAATCAGCTAGGTAAGGGCTGCAATTCATGCAAAGGCCATCAGCTGATCATAAGCATTACCTAAAATACTCCAAGAAAAATATCTGGTGCTGTGCTAAAGTCCACCAAGCAGTAAACCAGTAGTCCAAAAAGCAGAAAAAACCAAAGTGGAACACTGCTATGTTGAATCTTTTAATATCCAAAACAGATGAAAAAACAGATAAAAAACAGGATGAGCGCTTTCGGGATAAACCCTTCATCAGATAAAGTGGAGACATTTAACACACAATTTTATATATTCTAACAGCCAATCAAGATCAGTGGAAAACCCGCCTATTTTGTAGGACAGGTTTGATAGGTATAACTTCATTTAAACCTGGCTTCCTATTTGCCATCAAATCAACAATCCACCTGGTTTCCACCAATTCAGTTTTCAGCTTAATGTCCCCACCTCTGCTATTTAATCTAACATTTACAATAGCCCGAAACTTAAAAGTGTGGGTTGGAAAATCTTTTACATGTCTACATAACGCATTTCTGTCGTCACCATTCCTGATACATGAAGATGTTGCAATATTCTTACTTTCAGCATATTATTAGTCTCCCCAACATAGAAACTGGGGCAGTTGCAGCATTCGTAAATAAACTATGTCACAGGTACGACAGGTGGCCTTAGCCTTAAAGAAAACCCTATTGCTGACAGGATGTTTGAAGTCTGTATCCTTATTTATAAAAGAACAGGCTTTGCATATGCCACAAGGCCTAGTCCCTGTGCCATGCAAAACCTGATGCTTGTGAATAGTGTCAGAACTTTCTTTACATAAAGGTCCTTTAAGTTCTTATTCCTCCTATATTTAAAAGTAGGCTGAGAACCCACTATATCCCTTAAACTGCTGTCACTCGTTAGGATGTTCCAATTTTTTCGAACAATATCACAAGCATCTTTTATGTTACTGCAATAGGTAAACATTAGTTGCGGCCCCAAATGTCTATTACTATCAGTCGAATCACTTACTGTGTTCCTGGTTCTTTTTATCCATGGTTTATATTTATTCTCTCTTAAGCTTTTATTTTTATCTATAACATCATCTACCAATTTTGGTTTATAGCCCCTATCTATTAAACAGCCTTTTAGAAGGCTGACTTCTTCAATAAATCCTAAGGATTGTTGGAAGAACACACTTCTGTCGTACGACAGCATGCACCCGAGATACACACACCCCAACATAGTACAAGGGCAAGTGAGCAGGGCTTCAAGGATCTGTATGGATGATTCTTCCTTTATTGAAGAAGTCAGCCTTCTAAAAGGCTGTTTAATAGATAGGGGCTATAAACCAAAATTGGTAGATGATGTTATAGATAAAAATAAAAGCTTAAGAGAGAATAAATATAAACCATGGATAAAAGAACCAGGAACACAGTAAGTGATTCGACTGATAGTAATAGACATTTGGGGCCGCAACTAATGTTTACCTATTGCAGTAACATAAAAGATGCTTGTGATATTGTTCGAAAAAATTGGAACATCCTAACGAGTGACAGCAGTTTAAGGATATAGTGGGTTCTCAGCCTACTTTTAAATATAGGAGGAATAAGAACTTAAAGGACCTTTTATGTAAAGAAAGTTCTGACACTATTCACAAGCATCAGGTTTTGCATGGCACAGGGACTAGGCCTTGTGGCATATGCAAAGCCTGTTCTTTTATAAATAAGGATACAGACTTCAAACATCCTGTCAGCAATAGGGTTTTCTTTAGCTAAGGCCACCTGTCGCACCTGTGACATAGTTTATTTAGCCAATGCTGCAACTGCCCCAGTTTCTATGTTGGGAAGACTAATAATATGCTGAAAGTAAGAATATTGCAACATCTTTCATGTATCAGGAATGGTGATGACAAAAATGCGTTATGTAGACATGTAAAAGATTTTCCAACCCACACTTTTAAGTTTCGGCTATTGTAAATGTTAGATTAAATAGCAGAGGTGGGGACATGCTGAAAACTGAATTGGTGGAAACCAGGTGGATTGTTGATTTGATGGCAAATAGGAAGCCAGGTTTAAATGAAGTTATACCTATCAAACCTGTCCTACAAAATAGGCGGGTTTTCCACTGATCTTGATTGGCTGTTAGAATATATAAAATTGTGTGTTAAATGTCTCCACTTTATCTGATGAAGGGTTTATCCCGAAAGCGCTCATCCTGTTTTTTATCTGTTTTTTCATCTGTTTTGGATATTAAAAGATTCAACATAGCAGTGTTCCACTTTGGTTTTTTCTGCTTTTTGGATTACCTAAAATACACATGCTGCTGCCTAAGCAAAGCAGGTGTAGGTCTCCACATCCACCAGTGAGGGAGTGAGAGAGGCAGACAGAGGCAAAGACAAGTGGGAAAGTAAAACTTAAGCATGTTTGTGTCACACACTGACCAGCACAGTGTATAAAACCCCTGACAACTATGTAGTGCTATCATAGTTCTATGCAGTTATTGGATGCACCACAAAGGTTACCTGTTGTGGAGCCCTCAGAACATATATGTGATGGTGAGTGACATCTGCAACAAGGATATGGTAGTTATAAGGTAGGTGAAGTACACGTGCCTGTCTGCATGCACAGGTGCCAGCGTCAACACAGCCACACTGTCACAGGGATGCACACACATTGACACACATGGCAGGGCCAGGATTACAACTCATCACTAGTGAGTTTGCCACAACACATTACTGTGCAGGTATCACATGCACCACACGGGTCATACAGAGGTTATATGGGCAAAGGGTATGGGGAGGTATCTGACATCAGACAGCATGCTTCAATATGCCAATGGGGGTTGTAGTGAGTGTGGATGTGATCATACGCATCATACAACACACACACAAACACACAGGGAGCCAGTACTGACATGCATGGATGCATTTCTGCATGGGTGTGTGGTGGTTGACTGTGCCAGATGGCTATACAAGGCTAGGTGATGGGTATGCCTTGGCATCAGGCCGCATGACAATGGTCTGCATTGTGGCTCAGGGCTGTAGTTTCTCCATTTGCCCACACAGGTGAGTATTGTATCCCCCATCCAGTCACCTGGGTGACTATTGTGTGTGGCCGATGCTGTGCATCGCTTGCCATGTATGTGTTCCTTAGTCCATGACATGGATGGTGTTTGGGATGTACACACCTCCCACATGCATGTACAGTGACATGTGGAACTGTACCTGTGGTGTCTGGCCCATGTTATGTAGACAGATTATCATCAGATGTGCCAGTCTTGGCTACCTGTGGCAAGAACTGACAATGGTCAGCAGGTTTACCCTGTACCTACATTGATAGCATGCTAATGGCATTCCCTAATGTGAGTGGCATATGTCCATACAGGGCATGTATTCATGCATGGTATGTCCTTTGTGGGTCACATGTGATGGCACCACAGTTGTTGCAGGTGTCCAGTGGGGAACATGGGGAAGGTGCACTGTCTGCATATGCATGCCTATTGGACAAATGGATAGGGTGCCATGCCCTCTGTATCCCACTACAATCATGCCATAGTTACTATATGTGGCCAATATGCAGTGTACTACCCACATATTGGCTGTTGCCTATGCATTTGTGTTTGTGTGTATGAGACATGAGTTGAGAGTGTGCTCTGGGTAATACTGGGGTTACTAACTGTGATTGCCTAGCCTTGATGTCACATGTATGGGTATGGATTTGCACCCCAGCCTCTCAGCTATTTCATATCTGTTACCCATGTACAGTGCACATTGTGATATATACTAGGGTCACCATATAAGAATTTATAAAACCCACTCCACATTGGGCCCAGGTGTCACACATTCACACCTCCACACAGAAGATGAATCACAAATGCACACACATATCTGTCATGTCTGGGAGTAGAACCCCTGCCTAACCAGTTTATTACACTACAACACTATGCAGTTACAATATGCACTATGGATATTACTAGAGTACTACTTCCCAAAAGGTGTATATCACATTGGATGACATCAGCAGGATTGCAAAAGTAGGACATTTGAATTGCAGTGAGTGTGGCTAGGCTAAAATGCATTGCTCCCTGCACAGACAGTAACACGCACACAAAACATCCACAACCGACATGTGTGTGTTTAGAACCCCTAACAGAGGTCAATATCACACTATAGCATGGAGCTGTTATACGATGCACTATGGGGATTATTGGAGAACTCCTTCCCCAAAGGTGTATTTCACAATGAATGACATCAGCTGGATTGCCAAAGTAGGGTGTTTGAAATATATTAAGTGTGACTAGCCTAAAATGCATTGCTCCCTACACAGACATTGAAACACTCACAAAACATCCAGAACTGCCATTGGTGGGAATAGAATCCTACCAGAGTTTTATATTACACAGTTATGACATGCGCTACAGAGATTAGTAGGCTGCAATCTTCACAGAGGTATACGTCTAGGTGGATGACATCAGCAGCCTTGCCAAAGTTGAGCATTTGAATTGTAGGGAGCTTTGTTTTCTACACAGATAGAGTCAGACAGACACAATCACAAACATGCACACACTTGCCAGGTCTGGGATTAGAATACCTATCTAACTAATTTATCACACTACAACAGTATGCTGTTACAGGCCATGCTACAGAGATTACTGGGCTCCAGTCTTCACAGAGGTGTATTTCTAGGTGGATGACATCAGCAGCCTTGCCACAATTGAGCATTTGAATTGTGGGGAGTGTGACTACCCTAAAAAGCATTGCTTTCTACACAGACATACACAAACACACACACTTGTGAAGTCTGAGATTAGAACTCCTACCTAACTAGTTTATCACACTACAGCAGTACACCATTAAGGGAAGCACTATGGAGACTACTGGGCTACAACTCTCCCAAATGTGTATTTCAAAGTGGATAACCTCAGCAGGCTTGTCATAGTAGGGCTATGGGGAGGGCAGTGTGTGTGCATGGGCCATAACTCATTCATCTAGAGGTTGACACACCACATGCAGGCACACACAGGGCCATATTTCATGAGGTACATGTATATAGATGCTAGATGACACCTTCCCTGTACAGTCATGTTGCACAGCTAGCACATGCACCACATAGTCTGTACTGTTGACAGATACCAGTGGATAGTATCTACAGTGAGTGACATCTCAACCTCATGTGGTTGTGGCCCTTTGGCTATGTGCTGGGTAGGACAGGACTGGATGGCTCCTTGTCACAGTCACCCTCTTCCACACATCTATGTACATTTACCTTTGGCTTATTATAGTGTGTTGTTCTTAGATATATATCTGTATTCCTGTCCACTGTGTGTGCAAATCATGTGTGGTGCATACTGAGGAGTGTCTGCACTAACATCTGCGATGGTCAGTTATGTCTGGTCCACTGGTGTTTGCATACAGGGCCTTCATGTGTTTAACTCATTTCCTCCGGATCGGCTCTTTTGAGTGTGTACCTTTAACTCCCAGTGGGTGTGGCATGATCCATTAAAAAATGAAGCTATTGCCTTACAGTTTTAATGAATACTCATTGACAGAGGTCAAATTTCAATACAATTGTGTTTTCCATCATGTATGCTTCAAGATAAAATATTCTGATACCTTGTCTGTAGCACGGTTTTAGTATTATTAATGCAAATATGAAAAAGTAATATTTGATGCCTAGAGGCGCAGTAGGAGGTAACTGCAGAAATGCCTGGAGGAGCACTCAGTTGTAATGAGTTAAGTGTTTAAGCATGCCCAGTATGACCTTTCAGTGTGCTATTCACTGACATTACCTTAATTTCTCTAAGTGTGTGAGCATGGCCTGTATGCCCCTCTGTATTGAATGTGTGGATCAAGTCCAAGTTGTCTGTATTGCAGTGCTGACCAATGTGTTGAACACTTACATGTAGCATACCGTTTCTGCAGGGTGTCCGTCGATCACATGGCATTGACTGTTACTACATTTCTACATGGGATGGGGACCACATGTGCCTATTTCTACATTTCTTCACAGGATTGGGGGGCACACCTGACAGTTACTACATTTCTACGCAGGATGGGGTGGGGCACACCTGACTATTTCTACATTTCTATACAGGCTTTGGGGGGAGGCACACTTGACTGTTACTACATTCCTACGTAGGATGGGGAGCACACCTGACTATATCTACATGTCTACACAGGATTGGGGGAGCACACCTGCCTGTTACTACATGTCTACATAGGATGGGGGGGCACACCTGACACTTGTACACATTTGCTATGACTGTACTGGTATGTCAGGTACTTCATTTCATTCTGTAGTCTTACCTATCATGCTGCCTAGAGGCATACCAGTGTACTAAAGATCTTAGCTTTTATTTACTTACATATTAGTTTCAGACTTCCTACCCTTCAGAACTGACATCCCACTGCCTGACCTGCTGTCGTCTGTCTGTGTAGGCCTGGGGGGGGGGGTTACCCATAGGTATCATTCAGAGGCCATAGCACAGCCTTTGTTTGTGTTTGTCTACACCTGCCCTGCTGGTTGTGACTGTTATTGGGTATGTGTACCCCCCTGACTGGCATGTGTGAGTCACTTACCTTGCGGGTGTCCCAGTATTGAGGGTAGTGCTGCAGGGCTGCCTATGTCAGATGCACATAGTACACTCATTACACATGGTTGAGCACATGTAGTGTAAAATTTGGCATCCCTTTTACTGTATGTGAGAATCGAGAGAGCTGTCATTCTCTGGGTCCCTCCTGTGTCAGTGTATGTGCTATGCGTTGCCTCTTTGCCAAGGCCAGGGCATACTGGACACACTTCCTTCTGCCTACTGGGGCAGGCTCAGGCTGTTCCTCCTCTGAGTCACTCTGTGCCTGTGCAGGCTTGGCAATGGTGGGGGGCTGTGTAGCCTTGCCCCATGCTGTTCTTGTGGCAGCTGTTTCCACAGGATCATATTGTGTAGCATGGCACATACGAGGACAATTTGGGTACTTGTAGCTGGTGAGTACTGCAAGGCTCCACCGGATGTGTCCAGGCACCGGAACTGTGACTTACTTGCCATGTCTGGGATTAGAACACCTACCTAACTCATTTGTCATACTACAGCAGTACACAGTTATAGGACACACTATGGAGATCACAGGGCTACAACCTCCCCAAGATGTATTTCTAGGTGGATGACATTAGCAGCCTTACCAAAGTTGAGCATTTCAATTATAAGTAGTGTGACTACCCTATAAACAAAGGTTCACTACACAGACAGAGACACTCACACACAGTTGTCAAGGCAGGGATTAGAACTCTTCCATAACTATTTTATCACACCACAGCAGTACGCAGTTATGGCACACACTAAGGAGATTATTGGGCTACAATTTTCCCAGAGATGTATTTCTAGGTGGATGACATCAGCAGCCTTACCAAAGTAGAGCATATCGATTGTAGGGAGTGTGACTACCCTAAAAAACATTGCACTCTACACAGGCAGACAGACAGACAGGCAGACACACACACACACACACACACACACACACAGTTGGCACGAAGTCTGGGATGAGAACTCCTCCCTAACTATTTTAGCACACTACAACAGTATGCAGTTACAACACACACTGCATAGATTACTGGGATACAACCTTCCCAGGTTTGCATTTCTAGGTGGATGACATCAGCAGCCTTACCAAAGTAAAGCATATCAATTGTAGGGATCGTGACTATCCTAAAAAGCATTTCTCTCTACACAGACAGACATACACACACAGTTGCCATGTCTGAGATTTGAACTCCTACCTCACTATGTTATCACACTACAGCAGTTCAAAGGTATGGGATGCACCATGGATATTAAGTGGCTTCAATTATCCCAAAGGTGTATTTCACAGTGGATGACCTCAGCAGGGTTGTCATAGTAGGGCTATGGGGAGGGCAGTGTGTGTACATGGGCCATAAACCATTCATCTAGATGTTGACATGCCACATGTGGGCACACACAGGGTCATATTTCACAGGTATGTGCATACAGCTGCTAGATGACTACTTCCTTGTACAGTCATGTTGCACAGCTAGCACATGTATCACATAGTCTGTAATGCTGACAGACACTGGTGGCTAGTATCTGCAGTGAGTGACATCTGAACTTCATGTGGTTAGGGCCCTTTGGCTGTGTGCTGGGTGGGACAGGCCTGGATGGCTCCTTGTCACACATCTATATACATCTATCATTGGCTTATTATAGTGTGTTGTCCTTACATATATGTCTGTATTCTTATCCACTGTGTGTGCAAGGCATGAGAGGTGCATACTGGTGAGTGGCTGTACTAACAACTGCGACTGCCAGATATGTCTGGTCCACTGGTGTTTGCAGACATAGCCTTCATGTGTTTGTGTGTGAGCATGCCCAGTATGCCCATCTGTATTTAATGTGTTGATTGACTCCAGGTAGTTTGTACTGCAGTGCTGACCTTTGTGTTATACACCGACCGGTAGCATGCTGTTTCTGCAGTGTATCCATCGAGAATTTGGCATTGACTGTTACTACATTTCTGCATAAGATGGAGGGGCTCACCTGAAGATTTCTACATTTCTACATAGGGTTGGAGGGCACACCTGACTGTTACTACATGTCTACATAAGATGTGGGGCAACTGACTTTTTCTACATTTCTACACAGGATTGGGGGGGCACACCTTACTGTTATTACATAAGTGCATAGGGTGGGTGGCTCACTTGACTATTTCTACATTTCTACACAGGATTGGGGGGGACACCTGACTGTTACTACATTTCTACATAGGATGGGGAGACACACCTGACTTTTACTACATTTCTACACTGGATTGGGGGGGCACACCTGACTGATACTATATTAGTATGTAAGGTGGGGGGCTCACCTGACTATTTCTACATTTCTACACAGGACTGGGGGGAGCACACCTGACTGTTACTACATTTCTACGTAGGATGGGGGGTGCAAACCAGACTATTTCTACATTTCTACACAGGATTGGGAGAGGGGCGTACCTGGCTGTTATTACATTACTACGTAGGTTGGGGGGCACACCTGTCTATTTCTACATTTCTACACAGGATTGGGGGGCACACCTGACTGTTATTATGTTACTATGTAGGGTGGTGGGGCTCACCTGATTATTTCTACATTTCTACACAGGATTGGGGGAGCACACCTGACTGTTACTACATTTCTACATAGGATGGGGGTGGCACACCTGACTATTTCTACATTTCTATACAGGATTGGAGGGCACACTTGACTGTTATTACATTACTACATAGGGTGGGGGGCACATCTGTCTATTTCTACATTTCTTCACACGATTGGGGGGGCACACCTGACTATTACTACATTACTACATAGGATGGTGGGGCACACCTGTCTACTTCTACATTTCTACACAGGATTGCGGGGCACACCTGACTGTTATTACATCACTACATAGGATGGGGGCACACCTGAAACTTGTACACATTTTCTATGACTGTAATGGTATGGCAGGTATTCCATTTCATTCTGTATTCTTACCTATCATGATGACTAGAGGCATACAAGTGTACTACAGATCGTAGCTTTGGTTGCCCGACATATTAGTGTCTGACTTCCTACCATTCAGAACTAACATCCCACTGCCTGACCTGCTGTAGTCATTCTGTTGTAGGCCTTGGGGGGGGGTAACCATAGCCATCATTCAGGAGCAATAGCATAGACTCTTTTTGGGTTTGTCTACACCTGCCTGCTGGCTGAGACTATTGCTGGGTATGTGAACCACCCTGACTGGTATGTGTGAGTCATATGAACACACATGTCGCTCAGCATATTTCCTGCAGTGGGTTTTGTCACCCTGTGTAGTACTGGCTACTATGGTGATTCCAATATGTGTTACAGATGTCATGATGCCACTATGGGTGTCTACTGTCTGCTGCCATAACATTCAGCCACCCAATTCTCTTGCATGCTCACAGCTGTACCATAAATACAGGTAACAACATATTCTACTCCATTTGGCAATTGGTAGGTTGATTGACTTACCTTGAGGGTGTGCCACACTTGAGGATGGTGTTGGAGGGCTGCCTATGTTGGATGCACATAGTACACTTCCTATACATGGTTGAGCAAAGTTAGTGTCATGTTTTGCATCCCTTTTACTGTATGTGCAAGTCCAAGAGAGGTGTCATTCCCTGGGTGCCAACTGTGTCAGTGTACGTGCTATGCGTTGACTCTTTGCCGCAGCCTCAACATACTGGGCATGCCTTCATCTGCCTACTGGGGCAGGCTCAAGTTGTTCCTCCTCCAAGTCACTCTGTGCCTGTGCAGGCCTTGGCATTGTTAGGGGGCTGTGTGGCCCTGCCCCATGCTGTTCCTGGTGCAGCTGTTTCCACAGGATCATATTGTGTAGCATGGCACATACCATAACAATTTGGGTACATGTAGCTGATGAGTAGTGCAAGGCTCCACCGGATGTGTCCAGACACTGGAACCGTGACCTGAGCATCCTAAACAAATGCTCTATTATAAGTCTGGTCTGTGCGTGTGCCTCATTATGGCATTCTTGTTCAGGTGTGTGTACATTTCTGATGGGTGTCATCAGCCACAGCTCCAGTGTGTAACCAGCATCCTCCACTAGGTGACCATAGGGGATGTCCCCATTGGCAAATCTGTGGTACAGCTGCATCGGATGCCATATGTGGGAATCATCAGAGCTTCCAGGGCAGCCAGCAAACACATTCATTATAATGCCCTGTGCATCACAGACAACCTGGTATTTGATGGAGGTGAAGCCCCTTCGGTTGATGTAGGCCCTACCCTGATCGCTAGATGGTGCTTTGATGCATATGTGCGTGCAGTCTATAGCACCCACTACCTCAGGGTATTCTGTTATTTAGTGGAAGAGACGCATGTTGCTGGCCAGCACCTCACGGGTGTTGGGGAAATATACGTGCTCACTGGCATGTGCTGACAAGGCATCCAGGAACTGGTAGAATACTCTGGATGCTGATGCCTGTGAGATCCCCATGATATCCCCAGTTGAGCTTTGGGAGGTACCTGTGGCTAGTATTGGCCTACACATAGCTTGGTATCCACTGGGATGGGTTTTCCTCCGTCAGTTTGGTGTGTCAGGTGTGGCCGGCACAGCTCAAAAATTTGCTGTAGGAGGTCTCTGTCCACCCTATAGCGCTCCACTATCTCCAGCTCATGTAACCCCCGGTAGGTTACCCTGGGTCTGTACACTCTTCTCTGTCTCCTCACTTTGAGTTGATCGGCAGCATTCACATCCTCACCACCCTCAGCCTCTTGCACTTGTTGTTCTATGTTGCCTGCTGCAGCTCTTCTCACTTTGTAGGTTTGTTTGTTAAAATTTCCCTGCTTGTCTACACCGGTTGTTCAGATTGTGGGAATAACCAATGGGGAAGGTGTTTGCATAGTTTATAGTAGTGTTCTGGGTAGGCTGGTCTGCTGCCTGTGTAATTGGCTGATTCTGATACATTTCACTTGCCAACTATGCTAGTTCTCCTTGGTTATCTTCCTACTGCTGTTTTCCCTTCCCATTGCCTTACTGTTTAAGCAAAAGGGTGTGAGACATGCAAACAGAGTGCACAAATGTACACACTGCTGCTATTTCCTGGTTTAACTTTTATATTCTGTCTTTAAAACCTGGTGCGTGGCATGCATACCCGCTTAGGCATTGTAAAGTGTGCTAGGCAGGTTTAGACACCCTAGCTTAGCTGTGCTAAGCTAGGAGCAAACCTGAGCCACAGGGCTCCAATCTGCTTACAGTATGCCTGTCACACACCCCCATGTTGTCATCTAACTCCTAGGCTTGCACCAGGCTATTCCTACTCTTACATTGTTGGGACCTGACTCACATGATGGGGAAAACTGGTATTCATTCTTCCCCTCATTTGCATAGGATTGCCTGCTAATGCATAGTTACATGTCTCACACTGAGCCTCCTCCCTTAGTAACCACTACTCACTGGCCATGTTGTCTTCTGCCTGCCATTGACTTGCATGGCAGAATACTGATTTTAGTTAGCGTGCTTAATTAGGTTCATTTTGTTATTTTCCCCCAATCCCATTTGCCCTACGCTTAAACAGCCGAGATCGGCTAAAAAAAAAAATAAAAGTTGCTTTTTGTATTTTTTTTTACTTTTTGCAATGCAAATGGCCTTATAATTGGCCATTGGCATGCTTACTACATGATATGTAGCCTTCATTTGGAGCTGTCACAGCTCTGTTTTGGATTTTGCAGAAATGTACTCGGTTACTGATTACATTTCTGCAGACGGCACTAGTCCTGCACGGATGGTTACAAGCTTCCTGGATTGCAAAATCACCTCATTTGCATAGATTTCTCCTGCAAATGGGGTGATTTGCATACAAGGGCTTAGTCTATGCAGGATTAGTGTAGGAGCGCTCATGCACAACCCTGCAGGCTGTTCCTGGATCGCACGGCAGACATATTGCCTGTTTGAGTTCCTGCACTGATCTTGCACGCTGTGCAAGCTTTAGATAATCCGGGTGTAAGTGTAGCCTTTAAGTGTTTGCATTATTTTGACTTTCCAAAGTACTGGCTAATTAATTGGGACATTTGCAAAAAAATAGCAGAAATTGGAAAACGTGTTTAGAAAAGTAAACACAACTAGAGAAAATTAAGACATCTGAAAACAAAATGTAAAATGAATTGTTACTGAGCATTTTCACCCTAAAATTCAAAGAACTTCTTCAGAGTAAATAAAACTATAGCATACCAGTAAATGACTCACTTAATATGATCATCTGACTAATAAAACCAATGAAGTAAAGCAATATAAAATATTAAAGTGACTGCAAAACAAAACTGAACCTATATATAATGCAACACATAACACCTCCACTAATAAACAAAATAATTCTACATATACATTTTTGAATTGTATCATTTATATTCCTCCCTTTTAAAAAAACAGTTAATATTAACTATTACATTCAAACCTGGGATTTTTTCAGCTTACAGCCATAGCTGTCATAAGGCTTCTTTCTGTTCAACTTTATTTTTATAATCTCCACTCCTTGGATCTTAGTCTACCTTTACTAATACATAAAAATAAAATTTCCTATGTTCTGGAAATTCCATTTGATGTTTGTATATTTGATTGTTTTACAATTTTATCTAAATATCTTATTGAGGTTATAAGATTCTCTTTTTTAAAGTTTCTAGTAGCTATCCCAACATAGAATGTATTACAATAAACACATAATACAACGTAGACTAACCTTAAGGATTCACATGTTAATCTTTATTTACATACCAAATTTTATTATTATGTCCAAATAAGATAACATCCACTATGAATGTATAACAGGGTCTACAAATGCTATATGGGAAAGCACCTGTAATTTTATTACTAACTAAAAAAGAATTATTATTATCATTTGTTTACAATTATTTCTTGAAACCCCCGGATTTACTAATCTTCCATGTAGGACTAATCTAGTCCTGCATGGAAGCGGCAGTTTAAGAGGAGGATGGCAGCATGCCATGCATATTAATGAAGGAGCGCTGCCTGAACTCCTAATGCTACACGGAGCGTAGACGAGTGTAGGGGGCAGGTCTGAAAGCAGAGCTGTCAGAATAAACATGCCCCTGCAAAGTAGAACAGAAGAATGTATAAATAAATGAGTGAGATCACTCATAGGTGTCCGCATATCCCCACCAACAGTCCTCATGTGTTCAACAACAGTACATTTAAATAAAATGAAGAGACCATTTTATTTATTTTTTTTAAAACCCCGAGTACAGCTAACCATAGATGCTTGGGTGTGCCCATCGCTTAGCTATGGTTAAAGCAGCTTAAAAGACTGAAGAGGATAACAAGGAATATATATGCAAATGAAGAAGCTCAGCAATAGTGTAGTGGTTAGAACATCCGCCTAATGAACAGGCATTCCTGGTTCAAGTCCCACTACAACACATTTCATTTTCCATGTGAAATCTGTATCTGAACATATTTTTTACATCTTTTTGCTGTACAATCTATATAATAACATTTAAATGTGAACTGGAGTACTGCATGAAATGCACATGTGAAGTGTCAGTGTCATAATGAATAAGGTACTAGTAAGCAGGTTTAAGCAAACATAAGCAGTAGTAAGCATGTTTAAGTGCGTCTGCATGGAGTAAGCATTGCCTATACAGATTAAGCAAAATAGAAGCTAACTGAGTGTAAGACGTTGTCCTGTTCGATTCTCAGCTAGAGCATATTCTGTGAAGGTTGTGCGTCAGAGCTGGCAACTCGGCACGTAAAAATCTACTGGCAATCATTAGCAGACCGGAGTTCAGCTGTGACAACCCCTAACCGGGAAAAGCCGAAAGACACAACAAGAAACTAACTGAGTGTTACAAACTGTAACCAGAAGTTAGCAGTGCTTACCATTGCGCAAACCCATGCAAACTCACTTTAAAGTGCCTTAATCAATCTGTATCCAATGGCCCATGTTCTGCCCAGCAACAAAGCAAACTGCCTCTGCAAGGCTCAAACTCAGGACCCTGTACATTATAGTTACAGCAGTTAACCACTAAGCCATCATAGCAGTAGATATGAATGAGGTATCAGCAAAGTAATCCTCACCACAGGAAAATCAAACCAAACATGTGAACTGAATCTATGTATAGTGTGAAGTAGTAAAACCTTCTACATAACATAAATATGTGAACTGGAGTACTGCAGTAAGTATAGATTTGAGGTGTAATTGTAATAAAGTGTAGAAGTCCCCAGGTCCTCATACAGTGTATGTGCACATGGATCACGGATACCAGACACATATATAACCTGTAATGAAGAATAAATCATTGCCAAATGGAAAATATAGTGATAATTAACTATTAAGCAATGCTAACTGCAGCACAGCTCAAGTTAGTAAGTGCAAGCAATGTGTAGGGGAGCCAATTCAATCTGCCTAGTGGTATACCTCTTGAAGCAGTGCCAACCTTGTGTAAGCAGATGTGCTCATAGCTTAGCCTTTTCAAAACTGGCCAATCACAGAAAAATGCGGGAAAATGACCGTATTTAAACCCCACAGGTGGGAATATTTCTCATAACTGGTTGTAGCTTCCTACTGCAGGCAGAATGGCTGGTGTGGATGAAGGCACTCAATTTAGAGTGCAGCGTTGAGGCACCCAGGAGTAAAAAATCATGGTATGGCTCCTGGTAAAACACCATGATCAGAGACTACTGCAGGGCCAGTACCAGGGCTTGCAGTATAAAATGGAGGCCTGGGACAGTCTCGCCCGTGACCTCACCAGTACCATAGGTATCCCCCGGTCTGGTGAGCAGGTCAGGCACCACCATGCTGACCTGAAGCGGCAGAGGGGAGATGTACTGAAAGAGTGGATCCAGGAGTTTTGGCAGATGCCCAATACCCCAGTACTGAGTAAGTACTTATTCTACTAAGTAGTAAATAATTTCCTACTTTGCATACACTATAGATAAGTATGGCTAAATATCACTGCATTTCTCTGACAGCTGCAGATGAGTGGGCTGCAAACCAGCAAGTCTATGTTGCTAGGCTGCAAAGGCTGCATCGTGAGGCAGGTTAGTAATCAGTCTGCATGTACTGTCATAACAAATAAATATAAGAGAGTGTTGTACCAGTAGAAATAAATGTGTAATAGTCTGTGAATAAAGGTATAACCCTGGAATGCTTCTGTTTACTCTTCTCTCATATGTTGGCAATCTGTTCCATACTATAAATAGTTCTGTTGTATCTTAAGCAGTGTCACCCACATTGTGGTATGCAGATAAAATGGGTATGAAGTCCTGCATAACAATGCTGGAAGTGCCAAGAGATCAGTCATATCATACAAGTTAGGGAGTCTTAGACAGAAAACAGTCAAAAACTGTACATCAGTTCCCTGATAGCACAGTGTACTGTAATATAAGCTATAATTTTTTGTCACACACAGCAGGGGTTTGAATCCTGGGAGTGCTACTACGTTGTATGCATAATCATACCCCACAACTGTACAGATTTTGTTACAATGTTCAGATAGAATGCTGTATGCATAATTACATCCAACAACTGTACAGAATCTGCTAGAATGTTCAAATTGCAAGTTGTATGCATATTCATACCCCACAAGTGTTCCAATCTGTCCAGCATGCCCAGATAAATGGCCCATATCACCAGCTTGGTATCCTGTTCTCCTGAAAATTCAGTGTGATGATCCAAGAAATGTAGGCAGCTGTCAATGACATATAACTGATAGTCAAATGTGTACATAGTCAGAGAATGCATATGAAAATAAACCTGTCATTCTAGCACCTCTCCCAAAGTGTATGACAGCAATTATCAACATATGTTGCATTAACATCTGCAGCCTGTCATGCCTGTATGTAAACCACAGGTCACATATAATAATTTATAAACATACCAGTGTACAATATAAGGCCATTGTGTAGTGTAATAATACATGTAAGGGAAAGATCACTGCAGTGACTAAGAATGCTGTGAAAACTATAAGGATATATTAGTTGTTAATTGAACTCCCTCTCTCAACCCTACCATATGTGCATAATAACCCAATGACACTCCTCAACTGGTATGTGTAGACTCCAATCTTTTGTTATGACATATGTCCTAATGGTTTATAAATATTCACATTTGTTTCTATGCATGTGCCATGTTAAAATACACCCATATTGGTGTCCTGTTGCCATCAATGAAACCTGCATGCTCCTGTAATGGCCACTGTTGTTCCATATATGCAGTTGTTCTGCTTGCTCTGCAACTGTGCTAAATCTGGTATTTTGGGTTAATGAGAATACCCATGCATGCTGTCATAACTAAGCCTGAATGCTGTTGACTGTTATTAATGCATATCTGTCAAACCTGTGACAACACAGCTCATATGAGAAGACCGGTCCCAGCGGACCTACTTGTCCCACCTCAGCTGGCCATGGCACCGGGCACCAACACATCTGGGGCCCAGCCTGGAACCTCCTTCCTCCATGGGCCCTGCACCACCTTTGGGTGCAACTGCTGCATGGGATGGGGCTCACCCCCCCTCGGTGTGGGTGTGGAGGGAAACCTGTCACCCGTCAACAGGTCCAGATCGTGGTGCATAGGGAGCTTGATCTGGAGTATCGAGAGTGGCTATGCCAGCTTTAGGGCCAAGTGGTGCTATTAGAGGGTGAGCCTGCCCCTCCTACATAGCCCCCAGCACAGCTATCTTTGGGGCCATGAAGGTGCAGTGGTGACTGCCCATGGGTGGGGACCTTAGTCCCACTGTTTCCAGTTGGGGCTCAATGGGGCTTGCGACTTCCAAACACCCCTCCCCATCCAAGGTGTTTACCCCCCATGTGTCATATACCGGCCCTGTATGCATCTTGTGTGTCTTGTCTGTTAACCTACCCAACCTACTACCCCAAGTATACCTATTACCCCTCCCCAACATCCCACTCTCACCTGAAAAAAAGAAAAAAGGGCAATCTGTTCCCACAAAAAAATCTCGCCCCATACATAGTCCTATGGAAAAAAACAGTTGTCCCCCCTACTACCAGTAGCCATAGGTGTCACTCAAGGGTCCATCCTTGGCCCCTTGCTATTTTCACTATTCACTAACCAGATAGTCACATCCTCACCTTCGGCCTCTATAGTACAATACACAGATGACACTACTATTATATGTGCCTCACCCACCTTGATTGAACTAAAAACCATCACTCAAAATAACTTTTCCCTAGCAGAAGAATTGTTCACCAACAGCAAACTTATATTTAATCCAAAGAAAACCAAACTTATTAGCTTTAGTCCTGGAAGGTCTCCTCTTGTATACAGTAACTTTGACATAAATTCCAAAGATAATACACTAATCACCCCAACAACTCACACAAAGCTATTAGGAGTTGAAATCGACAATAAACTGAAGTACAACACACATATTACCCAAGCAATCAAGAAGGTCAACAAAAGAATTGGCCTCCTTTATAGGAAAAAACTGTTTATGTCTAAAAATACAAAAGACGTGATTGCAAGAACCCATCTACTATCCATCCTCATGTATGCCTCCCCTATCCTAACTAACCTTCATAGCTCAGAACTAACCAAGATGGAATCTTGCTACAACAAGATTGCAAAGTTTGCTACTGAAGCCAACTATAGGTCTCATCACTGTTTGGCCCTCAAGCAGCTGAACTGGCTTGAGTTCCCTCAACTTCTCCTCCTCAATCAACTCACAATTGCCCACAAGCTCTACCACTACCATGAAAATAACCCTGCCCTTCATCAACTTATTCACCCCTACGCCACATCCAGAACCATAAGATCCACTTAACTTATCAGAACCACATAAATGTCATTAAGCACAGAAATGAGGTAGGCAAATCCCTCTTTGCCTGCTCTATTGCCAGAATCTGGAATACACTCCCAACCCACACAATCTCTACAACCTCTACCTCCCAATTTAAAAGACTTCTCAAAACCCACTACACAACAAATTGGTTCTGCCCATGCCAACCCCAGGTTAAGCCATAACTGTTCTCTGTTGCTGGGATCCCCTAACAAATAAAAGTTAGCTCACCACCACCCTATATCTACAGTATACCCTAAATCTAGGCCCCTGCCTAGAATGCTGCTAATCATGTTCTACTAAACTCTTCCTGTATGTTCTGCTGAATATCTTGCTTCTTCATGTATGTTCTGCTGGAACTTATTGCTGTGTGTTAATGAGAAACTGCTATAGTAGGAAATGTGTGACTGTTGAACTATATTGTATTTTTAACTTTATCCCAGTGCGCATTCTGTTATATTACAAAATGTGTGACTCTTTATTATACATAATATGGAGCTTTTCTCCTTGGGCCTCCACTGATAATGGACCTGTGTCTAGTCGGACTTTCCCAGTAAACAAATGTAAAATAAAATAAATAAATAAATAAATAGCTGTCCATTTTACACACGTGTCCACTGGACACATGTAATCTGGTCTAATTGGCATCACAATGAATATATGTTGTCCTCAGCCCTCACACAAGGGTTTGAGGGACCAAATGTACCTGAAAATTTAGTGAATATGCACAGCTGTTGCTGTACAAGAAACGGGCAGCTACGGACCTTTCCTATACTCTTCCTGCACATGCCTAGCTATTTTCCCTACTGTCTTTCCCTCGTTGTGCCCCATTTTTTGCCAGTTTCCTATCAACCCTTTTTCCTTTTCTTTTAAAGAAATTAGAGCAGGGGTAAGTGGCAGTAAGCACTGTTAAGCAGAGGTAAGCGGGTTTGCGTGGGTTTGCGCATGGGTAAGCTATGCCTACACAGGCTGAGAAATTCGAAGCTTACTGACTGTAAGAAAACATAAGCAGAGGTTGGCAGTGCTTATCGTCATGCAAACTCACAAAAAACAACTTACAAGTGTTTAAAAGTGCCTTAATCACTCTGTAGCAAACATTCCTTGTTCTGCCCAGCAACAAAATAAACTGCCTATCCAAGGTTTAAACCCAAGACCCTTCACGCCAAGCACAAAGTGATTTACCACTAAACCACAGCAAATATACATAACCTGCTGTTTTCACAAACATATCATCCAGCACAATCAGTCAACAGTACAGGAAATGTATTAATATCATACCACACAACCTGTTAATGCAAGAAGTCTGGACAAAGTATGCCACACTGTAGGGACAAATAGGGATATATGTCAACTAATGCTCTAATACACTTAAAATGTTGCTAGTTACACAGTTATATGTATTAGAACACATATGTTGAAGGAGATGAAGTCTGAAACACAAAAGTGTTGGCACTAGTTACTGACTTCAATGCCACGATCATCCATGACAATTGCCAAGTGAATGAGGGAAAGGCCAAAATATGAGCCGAACATGCATGGACATATGGATAGATATATATCTGTGAATGTAGACAGTTTGACAGCTATATGTAGATAAATATATTTATGTAAGACTCACAAATAATCATATAACATCAATTGTATATAGAAACATACATATGTTCATATGTATGTATATATATATATATATACATATATATATATATATATATATATATATATATATATATATATATATATATATATATATACATAGATACATATATATAGATATAGCCATATGAGATATATATAGGTACATATGTAGAAGTAGTGAGGAAGTACTGGGTGCAAAGTATATCTCTCAGACAAAAGCCCTTTAAGTGCCAGCTGTAAAATGTGTAGTGTGGCAACCATTCCCAAAAATGAGTATACTGACATTAAACATATACCCACCCACAATTCGAAGGACATGACATGACACACAGGTATGCATACACATATAACCTTTATTTGTGTACTATACAATAATGTATGTCAGTATTTACACCACATAAGGTTTGAAATATGTAATCAGTGATGAATGCAAGGCCCACACAAAACAAGTGATGCAAGCAATGTGGATATATACCATTCTATGGTGTCCAAGCCATGGCCTTCAATTAGTACAACAGTAGAAACAGGATTTGCCTTCAAAATACGTAACAATCAACAATTACAGATGTAGTTCAGCAGCCTCCAATTACACCTTGCAGTCAAGCTCTAGGGAGAAAACTAGCACTTGTGTTAATGTCACAGTATCTTGTACATAACATTGCTTAACCTAACATCTCACTATCACACTGAATGATGATCATCTTAACAGTTATATCCCTGAAAAGGTGTCATAGCCTAGGTTAATGGCATTGAACATAAAAGGCTGTACAAGGGCAAGGAACACTGTGTACCACACACTTACCTCTGGAATGAACAAGGGCACACATGTGTTCTCCAGCTGTTGCCCCCATATATATGGACGTGGCCCAACAGTTAGTGTGGGAGTTCATGACATGACTGGGATGATAGCAGTAATGCTAGCGGTAAATAATGATAGGCCATTACCTAACAACCCCTTTCTGTTTCACAGCAGGACAAAGACTACCATATATGTGGAGGACAGAGGCAAGAACATAGCTCCATATTTGCATTATTGCTGTTACACACCCTGGAAATTGCCGTTGTTACAGAATTCGTTGCAGCATACCCTTATACAGGAATACGACATTGAAATAAAAATGGATGTAGCCATGTACTGATAGCACTCAACAGACGGAATGCCACAGATATATCTGGGACAATACTTGTGTGGTGCACAGACAAAACCTAACAGCCAATCCCCACTGGTATCATATGGGTAGGCCTACAGTTGAGAGCTATGCAGACAGACAACATTCCATGAAAAAGTACCATGTACACAGAAACTCTGTAAGAACAGCAAGCTACAATGCACTTAACACTACTCACACTGTCTGTAGGTCTGGAACCTTACTCAAATGTGAATTTGGCCTGTGTCTGCAGGTTCTGCTGTAAGAGGTATTGCTACCTGCTGTCTTTAACACTGATGTCCACACACAGGAAGGATGTCATCCATACTGGAAAGGTGAAGGGATAATACCCACAGAAGTCAGCAATTTAAAGTACAGGGTTGCCATGACAGTGGTTATCTGAAGTACTACACAGCAGTCTGCATGCAATTAGCAACTGGTGGACAGTGACTGGTGCAGATGCCACCAGCTGATCATGTGCAATACCAACAAAAGCATTCTGCAATCTATACAAACGGGATCAATGACTCCAGTGGGGAGACTGAGAGAGAGAGAGAGAGAAAAAAAAAAAAAAAACTTTAATAAAAGTCATAAAGCTCAGAGTTGTGTTACAGTGGAAAAAACATAACAGGTATGTGAAACAGATATGCATTTACTTACATGTAGTATATGACATAGAATAATAGGATGTATATTGTGAAAGGATGTATATGTGCTATCAGTACTTGTTCCTGTAATGATGTTCTGCTCAACAACTGCACTGGACAATAGTGTCAGTCTCTGTGGGCAGTGGGACATACCTGTCAACTGTGCAGATCAGCAGTGAATGGCAGAGATGTGACCCATGATGTCTGTGTTCTGTAAATTACTGTGGCCAACAGCTGGTGGGGGTATTAATACTGCCATGATAGACACATGGGTGTGACACCACACCACCTGCAGGACAGTTATGTTAAAGCATAGCATAGTATGCCCAACTGCCATAGCAGTATAACATGCTTATTTAAATTCTGTCACCATATATACCCCCCTAATGTTAGTCTATATTCACATGTGACACATGTCTGTGTTGCAACAAGGCAGAACAGTTCAGCTGTGAAGTAGAGAGTTACAAGAGTGTGGACCAGATGTTCGTATGCACCCCACATACAGATACATATATGTGTGATACATATTCACAACTGCGTATGTCTACAGAACCTCAGACAATTTTATATATATATATATATATATATATATATATATATATATATATATATATATATATATATATATATATGTGTGTGTGTGTGTGTGTGTGTGTGTGTGTGTGTATAATATATATATATATATATATATATATATATATATATATATATATATATGTATATATATATATATATATATATATATATATATATATATTTACATATATATATATATATATATATATATATTTATGTCAATACATGTCCCCTGCCATGACATGTGTGAGAGAACATCACACATCAATACACAACATGCCTATATACCAGTACATGGCTGCAAAATGGAGTGTGGAGTGTGGTGTGTAACCCATGTTTGGAACACATCGCAATTGTTTGAGAAGGTGGGATATAAATGTTGGTGAAGGGTATTAGGCACAGAATGGTATGCAGGTCTGGCTGGGTGACAAACAAGACAGCATACAGGGCTGGTATATGGCACATGTGGTGGTTAAACACTGTGGATGGGTAGTTACATTTGGAATGTGGAGGTAATTGAGCCCCCATATGGGAACAAAGGGAACATGGTGCCCACCCATGCACAGTCATGACAGCATCTACATGGTCATAAAGGTGCCTGAGCTGTAGGCTGAGCAGGAGGAACGTGCATATTGAACCTTGTGTATGTGTACTGCATGCCTCCAGGTGATGTAGCACATATCCCATGTCTCTGTGGAGCTACCTATGCACAAGACCCTGGACTTAACTGTGTGACAGACATATGTCTGTGTGTGCTCCATTGGGGGGGGGCACCATCCCTGAGGTGGTTCCACATGAAGATAGTGCCAGAACAGTAGATAATGTGGTTCCATGGTGGGTCACGGATGTGATGTGGACTGGTAACATGTACACATTAGGTGGGAGTGGTGTTCCTGCTGGCAAATAATCCCTACACATACTGGTGTGTAACTGTCATAGAACATATGTGGGTTGTAATAGTCCACACAATCCCGGAACATGTCCAACAGCATGCATTGATATCCCCAATAACACAGAATGCCAGATGTGTAGCAATCACAAAGCAGGCATACCACATGCATATGTGGAAACATAGTGGTAGTGACACAGTGAGCATGTCTATAAACACATAGCAGAAAGTGTTGTACAATACAATATATGACCCAATGGTACATATACCAGAGACATAACACTTGCGTTGTGTGAACATTAAGTTGGAGCTGATATTGTGGTGGAAGACTGATATGTGTATTGTATCATGGTAAACATGCCATATGAGTTGCTCAGACATATTTTCATCATTATGTCTTTCTGGGAGTATGGCACACCTGAGGAATCCCACCTACAGTGCCACTGAGGATGACATACTACTCCCTATCATCACCCAGAACTACCAGCTGCTGTTCTTGTGGACAAGGCAGGACCAGCATGAGTGAACAGCAATGTGGAATGATATGGTCCACAGGGTGAATGAGGTGGGGATGTACAGCCGTACATATGAGCAGGTCCGCCATCATTGTACTGACCTGCTCCACCATGTACATCACCATGCCACTGCCGTGCGTGGTGACCACCTTGCAGCAGGTGTGGCCATAACATCCATCTCCCTCTCCCCACAGTGGAGGAGCTGCTCATGAGCCTGGTAGCACCTGCCCACCCACAAGAGCTACAGACATATACAGTCATGGATGTGGGTGCTACACACACACATACATGGAGCATGCAGGTAAGGTTCCAGGCCATATCAGTAGACTACTGTTGTGTATGCATTTGTACAGGTAGATCATGCATATGTGATATGTGGAGTCTGTTGCTGTGAAGTACTGATAAGTAGTAATGCATAATCTGTAGTACTGTGGACTTAGCTGTTTTTTTACTGTAATATTGCAGCCACCCTGTAGCAATGCCACAGCTGTGGCCACTGACATCAACTCTATCTCATCGCAATGTAAGTACCTCTGGGATACCAGCAAGGCAGTGGCCGGATGCCGGTGATTTAATTGCTGGATCCTGTGTTCTGAGAGACTGCCTTCCAGACTATCTGCAAATATACAGAGCTGAGTATATTTTTTGGTTATAGAGTTTTTTAATTGTTGCTTAGATCTCTGTTGAAACTGTTGATAGGTTCATAGGTTGGTACTAGGTTATTGGCCCTAGGGCCTATACAACCCTAGCCATAACAATTCCCAGGATATTTCTTCCCCCAATATTTACTTCTCCGGACCTCTGTCTAGCAGGGCGACTGACATGATCCCTGGGGTGAATTTCCTATCTGCCATCCAATCATCAATGTTCGTTTTGAAGAGGGCCAATGAGGCACTCTGCTTGACATGTATGGGCAGTCTATTCTAGAGTATGGGGAGTCTCTGGGTCAGGAACCTATCCCTCCAGCATGTTTTGTTTATTGTGATGATAAGGTTTAGCTCCCTGGAGTGTGTGGCTCTGAGGGATTGGGATTTGTTTAAGTGGAGCATGTCCAACAGCTCAGGGTTTGACATGGACTTGCATGTTAAGCAGAGATTGCCTCTGAGTAGACGATATTGCACAGAGTATAGCTTGAGTTTTTTTAGATAGTCAGCATATGGCATCTGCTTTAGGCCTGTGATTCTTTTAGTGAGGTATTTCTGAGGCCTTTCCAGCTGTTGCAGATGTCTTTTGAGGTACATACCAAATGGGGCATTATACCCTATAATGGGTCTAATGAGGGATAAGTACAGTGGGACAGTGACCTCCTTTTTTCTGGATGAAAAGCCCTTAGTGATGAGGTGTGCCAAATAGAAGGATTTCCTGACTGTTGTGGCAATGTGGTTATTGAAAGTGAGACCACTGTCCACCTGTTTCCCTAAGTCTCTCATCAGGCTCACTATTCTGAGAGACTGATCTGCAAATATACAGAGCTGAGTATATTTTTTGGGTTTTAGAGTTTGTACTGTTAGTTGTTGCTTAGATCTCTGTTGAAACTGTTTTCCCCACCCACCCCCCATTTTCTGCTGTACCTTCAGTTGGTACAACTGTTTTTTTTACAGCTTGTGTGTTATCTAACTCAAGGATCACTTCATTTGACCTGTTAGTAACAGCCTGCATTTAATTGCTGGAACCTGTGTTCTAAGAGAATGCCTTCCAGACCATCTGCAAATATACAGAGCTGAGTATATTTTTTTGGTTTTTAGAGTTTGTGCTGTTAGTTGTTGCTTAGATCTCTGTTGAAACTGTTTTTCCCATTCCCCACTCCAATTTTCTGCCGTGTCTTCAGTTGGTATAACTGGTTTTTACAGCTTGTGTGTTATGTAACTCAAGGATCACTTAATTTGACCTGTTAGTAACAGACTGCATTTAATTGCTGGAACCTGTGTTCTGAGAGACTGCCTTCCAGACTATCTGCAAATATACAGAGCTGAGTATATATTTTTTGGTTATAGAGTTTGTTCATTGCTGCTTAGATCTCTGTTGAAACTGTTGTCTCACTGTTTTGAGAGACTGATCTGCAAATATACAGAGCTGAGTATATATTTTTGGTTTTAGAGTTTGTACTGTTAGTTGTTGCTTAGATCTCTGTTGAAACTGTTTTCCCCACCCCACCCCCATTTTTGCCATGTCTTCAGTTGGTATAACTGTTTTTTACAGCTTGTGTGTTATCTACCTCAAGGATCACTTAATTTGACCTGTTAGTAACAGCCTGCATTTAATTGCTGGAACCTGTGTTCTGAGAGACTGCCTTCCAGACTCTCTGCAAATATACAGAGCTGAGTATATTTTTTTGGTTATAGAGTTTGTTAATTGTTTCTTACATCTCTGTTGAAACTGTTGTCTCATTGGTCTGAGAGACTGATCTGCAAATATACACAGCTGAGTGTATTTGTTTGGTTTTTATAATTTGTACTGTTAGTTATTGCTTAGATCTCTGTTGCTACTGTTTTCCCCACCCCACCCCCTTTTTGTGCCATGTCTTCAGTTGGTATAACTGTTTTTTACAGCTTGTGTGTTATCTAACTTAAGGATCACTTAATTTGACCTATTAGCAACAGCCTGCATTTAATTGCTGGAACCTGTGTTCTGAGAGACTGTCTTCCAGACTATCTGCAAATATGCAGAGCTGAGTATATTTTTTTATTATAGAGTGTTTTAATTGTTGCTTAGATCTCTGTTGACACTGTTGTCTCACTGTTCTCAGAGACTGATCTGCAAATATACAGAGCTGAGTACATTTTTTTTTGTTTTTTAGAGTTTGTACTGTTAGCTGTTGCTTAGATCTCTGTTGAAACTGTTTTGTCCCATCCACCCTCCCTATTTTTGGTTTGTAGTTTAAATTTTGTGGCTTTTGCAGTTGCCCGCCCCACTGTAGATTTGATCTGGGACACTCCCCCAGTCCCATCTCTTTACCACATTCTACCTAATAAACTCTCAATGCACTTGCTTTTAGTCCTTTTTTAATTTAATTGCATTTTTTAAACTGTGTTTAGTCTAATATTGCTACATACTCAAGTGTGCTAGCTTGCACTGCATGTGAATTGTTTTTACTACTGTTTTTGCTACTTCTCTGTAAAAAAAAATGCAAGCCTGTTTCCTACTTTTCCAGTAACTAGTGCTCTAGATTTGCTGTATCCAGGACTGTATGTAAGCTTCTGAGCCCCCCCAAGCCTTTCTGTTTTGGAGGGAAGCCTTCTAGCTTATCAGTGGGAGTGGTAAGCACTAAGTAAACTGTCTACCACATAAGGAGTGGTTCTGGCATAGAAATTGTAGTTATTGGCCGTTTGGGCAACCTCTTCCATCTCTCTCAACTTTCTGATTTGAAAGCCTGCATTTGCACTTGTTTCTGTCCTGTAACTCGTCTAGTGCAGATACAGATTCTTAGTTTTAGCACTTAAATTTGCTTATTCATGCTCAGCACTTGTTCAGAACTTGTAAGCACTAAATAAGCTACTAATTAGTATAGCACTCAATCTTCCTCATTACCTAGAGGAAAACAGTTTTTGTACTTACTTTTCTCACTTGCTTAGAGAAAAACAGCTATTGTACTCACTTTCCTCATTTATCTAGAGGAAAATAGTTTTTTATTCAGGCATGTCCAAGGGTCAGCTCCCAGTGTTCTCTCCTGTCTATCTGATGAATCTGGACATCTTGAGGCAATGTAGAAATTGCCTTGTGTACACAGACAACCCTCTCATCCCATCATCCAACACCACAATCTGTGAGAGATGCACTTATCTAGTCAAAGTAGAGGTAAAGCTCTCTCCAACTAAGACTGAACTTGACAGTCATGAGGAGAAGGTAAACATTTGCACCACACCAAACTCATCACATAGTCTCAATAAAGCTACATCACGAAAATCCACACATAGTAACACAAAAACATTCATGGAGGCTCTCAATAATAATCTGTCCACCACAGCCAATAAGGCAAAACAACGTACCCAACACACTAGTCATAGATGATTCTATAGTCAGGCACACTGATGTCCCACTCACCAGGCTAAACAAGGAGAATGTTACTGTCAGCTGCTTATCGGGTGCCAGGATCCGCCACATAACCCACGCACTCAGGTCACTCCACAACAAGTACAGATATGACTCTGTCATTGTCCATGTTGGTGTGAATGACCTGAGACGTACCTCCCTGGACTACATGAAAAGAGACATGGAAGAGCTCTCCGATTTTGTAGCCCAGGCAGGTATGACCCTAGCCCTGAGTAGCATTCTGCCATCGCCCAGAATGATACCGCAGTACAAGGACAAAATGATTGACTTCAACAATTGGCTAAGCTTCTGGTGTCATCCTAAGGGGATCCAGTATCTGCTTGGGATGACATGGTCGACAGACCATGATGCTTTGCCACAGATGGCCTACACCTGTCACCCATGGGATTCCGGATACTGGCAAAGGCTCTTTCTGCCCCTATAGTGACGTTTTTAAGCAATGTTCAAATAACAAATTCACCACCATAACAGGAACAGGTAAGCAAAAACTGAGGATAATGCTACTCAATGCTAGTCTCTAAATCTAAAAATGTACTCACTCGAGGCACTCCTTAAAATGGAGAGCATCGATATCTGTGCAGTGACTGAGACCTGGTTCAAGGCTCCAGAGAGCACCCCTGCACTACCAGGTTATAACTCATACCACACTTTGCGGCCATGTAACCTGGATCAAAACATCAAAAGCAGAGGTGTGTCCATATTCATTAACGATATCCACACCTCCAGGCTAGTTGCTCAGCATAATGCATCCGAGGTTATCCAAGTGCAACTACCTCTGGGCAAAACTGCAATCCAAATTGTAGCTTGCTACAGATCCCACACCATGCCCCAGTATTCCCACTCCTCTTTTCTTGATGTACTGGAAAATATTAGGGTTCAACCAAACACCATAATAATGGGTGACTTCAACTACCCCATCCTTAACTGGGAAAAGTACTTGTATACCAACTCCTTAGCTCAACACTTTTTGGAATTCATAAACTACAGTAACCTGGATCAACTTATCCACACCCTCACCAGGGGCAACAATATCTTAGACCTAGTCATTACCAACATAAGTGGCCGGTGTTCCACACCTGAAGTCAACTCCTCTTTGGTCCGATCCAACCATAAGCTAATCACCCTTGATATCCACAACCCGCCTCCACCCCCCATTAAGGAAACCACAATAAAAAATTTCTCCAAAGCCAACTTCATGCTTCTTAAGACAGAAGTGTTGAACTTCATGACACCCATGCAGATGGACAATACAGTTACAACTGCTGAATCCTACACAAATGCACTCTATAAGCACTTTCACAAGTGCATAGATCATGCTATCCCAAACAGAACCAAGACACTATCCTCCAAAAAAAGGAAGCCAATCTGGTGGTCCCCTGCCATAAACAAAGTGGACAATGGAAGGAAGAAACTGTTGCAAAAGAGAGTAAAATCCCATGAGTGGAGGAGCTCCCTGGTCAGCCTCAGTAAGAAGCTGAGATCCCTTATAACATCCTCCAAAGCTAGCTATGAAAACAAAACCACCACTAATTCCAAGGACAACCACAAAGCATTCTATAGCTATGTCAAGAATCTCAATGGCAACACTCAGATCTGCTCTAAGTTACAGCACAAAGGCAAGAAAATTACAGAACCAACTGATATTGCCAACATCCTGGCAGATAGGTTCAGTGCTAACTTTAACCCCCATCTCACCCCCTAAAGGGCCAATATCTATACAGGAAGAATGCAGAGTCCCTGTAATCACAACTATGCATGTAAAAGCTGCACTCTCTAAAGCCAAAAACACAGCATCCATGGGACCGGACAACATCCCAGGCTGCGTTTTACACGAACGTCAGAATGAACTGGCTCCCCACTTAAGCACCATGTACAATAATAGCCTCGCATCAGGCTTTGTGCCCACTGAATGGCGCACAGCAACTGTTATCCCACTCAACAAAGGGGGGGCCACCACTGATCCCAGGAACTATTGACCTATTAGCCTGATGAGCCTGGTCTGCAAGGCCATGGAATGTATCATCATGGAACTCATAAACAAAGACATTGGTAACCTTCAAACTCTGGATCCCACCCAGTTTGGGTTTGTGAAAGGCAGATCATGCCTCCTGAACCTGATCAACTTCTTTGAGGCAGTCACCAAAGCTGTAGATGAGGGTAAGGTAGTTCACACAGTCTATCTTGACCTCGTCAAGGCTTTCAACACCACCCCCCCATTCTTGAATTATAGTTAAACTCACAAAGTTAGCTATAAATCCCTACATCCACAAGATGGGTTGCAAACTGGCTCACAGACAGAACCCACACTGTAAAAGTTGCAGACTCCAAATCTGACCTCAAAGCAGTGACAAGTGGAGTACCACAGGGTCTCTGAAGTACAGGCTAACACAGAAGGCCTCTGGCTAACAAAGTTTGCAGATGACTGCAAATTAGGAGCCATAGTCAAGTCCCCAAATGATGTGGACATCCTACAGAAGGGCCTCACTGAGACAGATGCCTGGTGTCAGAGCCATTGCTTTGGTAAAAACTTTGTACCCATGAACTACCACATAGGCAGAAATCTACTTAACACTGAATGCATGATAAGAGACCTTGGGACCCAGGTGGAAAGTAGTCTCTCCTTTGATAGTCACATTGCCACAGTAGTCAGGAAGTCCTTCTACATGGCACACCTCATCATAAAAGGGTTCTCATCCTGGAAAAAAGGACATTGTTCCCCTGTACTCAACACTGATTAGACCCATTATAGAGTACAACGCCCCTTTCTGACTGTACCTCACAAGACATCTGCAGCAGCTGAAAAGACCACAGAAGTACCTCACAAAGAGGATTACTGGCCTCAAACAAATGCCCTACACTGACCGCCTCAAAAAACTCCAGCTTTACTCCATAGCATATCGCCTACTCCAAGGTGATCTCTGCCTAACATATAAATCTATGTCAAACCCAGAGCTGTTGGACATGCTACACCTAAAGAAATCCAAATCCCTCTGAGCTACAAGCTCTAGGGAACTAAACCTTGTCACCACAATAAACAGGACATGCTGGAGGGATAGATTCCTGTCCCAGAGACTTCCCATACTCTGGAACAGGCTACCCATCTATGTCAAGCAAAGTTCTTCTTTAGCAGTCTTCAAGAAAAATCTTGATGAGTGGATGGGAAATAGGAAATACACCCTGGGGATCACTTCTGTGTCTCTGCTCAACAATGGCACAGGAAAATAACTTTCTTGGGTGGCGTAAGCCAGGGAACCGTGCTGGCTGGGCTTATGTAGGCCCTATGAACCTATGAACCTATGGTTTAAGGTTATGCTTGAAATTCACTGTGCATGTCATAGCTAAGGTGTAGGCCATGTGCACATCTAACACACCTACCCATAATGTATGCTGTACATGTTCACTAACAAAGCACACAACTCACTAATGGGATTACCAGCCTCAAACACATGCAATACACAGACCATCTCAGACAACTGTGGCTACACTCCAGTGCACATTGCCCAGGCACAGCTGACATCTGCCTAACATACACAGCTATGTCATACGCAGAGCAATTAAACATGCTACACATAAAGAAATTCCACTCCTTCTGAAAGCACATGCTCTAGGGTCCTAACCCTCATCAACATATTACTCAGAACATACTGGAGGGATAGGGCACTGTCCTGGGGAATTCCCACACTCTGGAATAGAATACCCATTCATGTCAGGCAATGCTACTCATTGGCCTTCTTTACAAAAACACTTGACAACTGGGATGGGAAATGCGGAATTCACCCTGGGTAGTACGTCTGTGCCACAGCCTGATAGGGGCACAGGGGAATAGCATTACTGGGTGGTGCATGGCTGGGAACCCCTGTGGCTTAGCGCATGTAGGCCCCAGGGCCAATAGACCAGTACTTACATATGAACCTATATGTACCACAGGCAACATCAGCCAGGGCTCAATAATGGTCAATAATGGTCTCTACACTCACCATAGGTACAGTACATTGTGTCTGTGGCAGTCTAATGGTAGTCTATCACTCATACATGCACCACTGATGATGACTTCTGTGAATAAGCATCAAGCATTCACTAAACACGTGTCCACATGTAATCCAGAAACACACTGAGGCTGTGAGCAGCAGCAGAAACACAATTGACACAAAGATACATCCTGCAATGGTGTGTACACCTATGAGGTATGGTGCACAGTACATGCCAATGTGCTGAACAGATGCACAGTAATGCTGGGGACATGGGTGCAGTGTGTTCCAAGGGGAGGGCCATCACCTACTAACAGAAGCCATGCTTCACAGCCATGAATAATGTTGGTAACAGGGATTGACTACAGTTGCACTGCATGCTGTTGAGCACCACATGTCCTGCATGCTGACATGTGTGTAATTACAGGTTTGTGTGTGGTACTGTACTGCACCATCACCTGCTATTGTGTGTGTTATGTAGGTGCTGGAGCTGTCTGTAGGTGCTCTCTGGTGGGATGTATGGGTTGCCATGTATGTCGACTGCATGTGTGTATGTCTGTGTGTGTGGCCATGTCTGCACACGTGTGTGTGTGTGTGTGTGTGTGTGTGTGTGTGTGTGTGTGTGTGTATGTACTGTTTAGCAGTGATATACAGGTCTTACAGTCTGTTCCCTGTTTTCCCCTCACAGGTGGCGAGGTGGGGCTGGGTCCTTCCCGCAGGAATCTGATGTCACTGATACAGACAGTGACCATGAGGATAGGTGTGTTGAGGCACAGGCAGGGTTGTCAGGGGCTGTCGCTGGGCTACCAATTGACATCCCACACGTACCCACCCCATTCACGCACACAGTCACACTGCCTCTACATACCTCATCACCATTGGCTTTAGCTGAGGGACAGTATATGGTTGGCATTGGCCAGGACAGTGTGGTATCTATGGCACATGTGTCAGGACACAACAGCCATAGCCAGATGTCTGGTGGGGAATCACATAGGCAGATGTTCAGGGGTGCTTGTTGCAGCACTGCTGGTCATTATGCCCCTGGCAGATGTGCCACATCTATATCAATCTCATGGTTGTTCCAGGCTGTCATGGAGGCACAGGCATGAATGGAATGGTACACCAGGCAGGGCCTAAGGGCACAGATGGCTCATCACACCTCTGTAAATGACAGCATCCATGACCTAGCAGGTGTCATCCGTTATTACACTGAGGTCATGGAGAGATGGTGGGGTGAGGCATTGGATCTCATCCACAATGTCATGTCCATGCATCAGGACAGGGCAGGGTGGTTGCAATGGCCACATGGACGTATGCCAGCAGCACCAGCAGCTGGAGGTCGCCGTGGACGTCCCACCAGTCACAGCTGCTCCCATAGTGGCAGTACCAGCCCCAACACTGTGGGGAGGTTGCTGTCCACAGACCATCATAGCAGACCACGTGCAAGTGGCCCTGGCCAGTCCCAGTAGAGACCTGGATCCAGTGGACATTTGTCAACCACGGGGGACAGTACTCAATCTGGCTTTGTACCTGATACTGCCTGTAGCACCCCTGCCAGGCACTGGTCCCGTGTTAATGGCTGCAGATGGTGAACTGCAAACCCTGCCAGGTACAGTCTGCAGCTGTCTCACAAATCCCCGTATAATGCAGCAACATAGTGGAACTGTGTGCATGCAGACACACACACATAAACAACAAACCGAAGGCAACAACATACCTGCACACATGACATCACCATTGGCCCATAACAGTACTCAGCCCTCTCACATACACACACACACACACACACACACACACACACACACACACACATGCACACACATTGCCAATTTTATGGCTCAGCCTAGGCCTCTGGCAAACCAACAACACACACTGTGCATATGATGATACCTGTGCCACTCCCTGACATCCATATCATCGATGCAGGGACAGGCTAACATGGTGCTGAAGCACAGGGTGACTGTACAACAGTGTAGCAATGGAATGCTGTGTAGCATGTTGTCAGAAGTAAAGTGAAATGCTAATATCTTGGAAGGTGTAGCTGTGCAGCCATGACACATTATAGCTGTAATGAACAATGTTGTAATATTGTCACCATTATCTATTCTGAATGTGTTGTGTTTGTCCATGTGCCACATGGCTGATGGGTGCAGTGGTGTCAGCAGGCCTTCTACAGTGGACACCAGTAAGTGTAGTGAGTGGTACACATGCATGGCTGGGTACAACACACAGAGCCTTTGGTTTGGATGCAGTACAGGTACAAGACTGTACACATGGAGGTATGTTGCCGTGCAGGTAACACATCTGTTGCATATGTAATCCCACCAAGACAGGATAGGTACAATCACATATTGCTATATATGCAGTCTGCAATGTGGATAACATTGAACATGCTAACAGCAGGATGCATGTCCCTTTCCCCACTCTACTGCGATCCTCACCTCAGTAACATGTGTGTGTCAATGCCGGTGGCATAACCTTACCCTTAGGAGGGTTTGAGGTGCTCAATTACTTTGAATGGTGTAAACAACAACTAACAACCTGATTACATACACTGTGCAGTATTACAGACAGCTATGTGGGGGGATAGACACAACAATAACTGCAATAATGGTGCATGGGTCCACAACAGCCACACCCAGTGAGTTATAGCAACCTCAGTAGTGCTGCACACCTCTACAATGTGGAGGAGGGCATTAACATATCTATGACCTGTGAAGGACTGTATGCCCATGGGATGGCACCTGTGGAATGTTGGCATTTGCCAAGCAGTCCTGGTGGAAACATATTCTGTGAATGGAGGTAGATCCCTGAGCAACTACACACATTCCTACATGAAGGATGGTGTACAAAAACCTGTTATGATCTACGTAGGCATTGTGCACCTCCTAACCCTCATCTACACCTGTCATGATTGGGTCAGGGAGGTATACCAGGTTCAGGTTGTATTCTCTACCTTTGACAAGTCCAACATTGGTGGGGACCTGTGTGTTAAGATAACCAGTGACATTGGCCATGGGTTCATTGATGATATGTTCCATGTCCCTGCAGACCAAGGTCATCAGGCTACTGAGTGGTAGCTCCCAGCTGACATGGTGGATTTGTGGTTGTCCTTGCCAACATTGGTGAATTCATTGTCAGGTGTAGGACTATTGGATCGTATGAGGGATCCCAGCTACTTACTGCACCTGCCCAGCGGGTTCTCCCAAGCATGACACTTCACTTGACTGTACTGCATAATATGTTAGTAATGCTAGCCTGACATCCTACAGGTGGGATGGAGTACTGTTAACATGTACTACCCCTGTCGTGTAGGGTCCTGGTCATGGCATCTGCTAAGGTTGGTAATGTATTGCAGGCCAGATGTGTTTGGCTGTGGGGGGGGGGAATACCTATCCCTGCCAGATGTATGTTGCTTGGGTCTCTCAAACCCATCAATAGTGCATGTGGACATACATGTTGTGGTTACATTTCCAGTTTCATCTACAGATGTATGTCCATATATACCTATATAGATATATATATCTGTGTTTACCTTTGAAAGGGAGACAATCATTTCTTTGACCGGCCCTTTCTGCAAACTGAAAGGACCAATCCATCATTTCTAATTGCACCACAGTTCAAAACACAGCAAATCTAAAGGCAGCTTTGCTGACTCTCGAACTGCCAGTTGGAATACATATTGCAATGGCGGGGGCATGCCACACTGCACCCCCCCATCTGGGGGCTGGGCCCCCCACAACCCTCCTACTGTGATATACTAACTCTGAGTTCACACTACAGTGGGGCAAGGCAAGTATTTCCCATCCCCACTATAGTGCCATCCGCACCCAAATTGCCAAATCTGCAATGGGCGAATGCATAGTGACATTTGCTTATTGGACATTCGATGCATTTATTGCAAGATTGTGCAATGTTGAGAACATACTTTTGGCTTTCCAGCGTTCGGAGACATGAATTTCTCCCTTTGAAAGGAGAACCATATATATGCTTACAGATATGCATTTTTAGTGCTGTATATTTGTGGACATATGAATGTATACATATATATCTATAGATGTATGCATATCTATGTATATATATGTATATATTGGCATATATATATATATATATATATATATATATATATATATATATATATATATATATATATATATATATATATATATATTTCTATAGCTATATCTACATATATAGATATGGTATATCCATTTAAAGATGAATATATATGCACACACACAAACAAATACAACTACATGGCCGAATATGTTCCCTGTAGTGTTGTATACATGGGCTGGATGATATGTATGTGAAAACATCATGTTTATGCATATCTGCCAGGGCTTAGTGGTAAAGTACTTTGTGTATGGTGTGCAGGGTCCTGGTTTCGAGCTTTGCTGGAACTGTTTATTTTGTTGCTGGGCGGAACACAGCACGTTGGATACAGAGTGATTAAGGCCCTTTAAAGCAGTTGTAAGCGGGTTTGCATGAGTTTGCACGATGGTAAGTACTTCTAACCTCCGCTTACGTTTTCATACACTCAGTTACCTTCTAAATTACTTAACCTACGTAGACATTGTTTAGCTCCATGCAAACCTGCTTACAACTGCTTTAAAGTGGCTTACTCATTCTGTATCCAACGGGCCGTGTTCTGCCCAGCAATAAAATAAACAGCTCTTACAAGGCTCAAACCAAGAACCCTGCACACCCTAGACAAAGTGATGTACCACTAAGCAATGACAGATAAACTGATTTTCAATGTTTCTGGAATATATTATCCAGTCCTGTCATGCAACAGTACAGAGAATGTATACCAACATCTAGATGTCTGTGTGTGCAACTATATTAAAATCTTAACAGATAAAACATATCCATATATGTGTATATATATATATATATATATATATATATATATATATATATATATATTTATATTTATATATAAATATATATTTTGTTTTACTAACTGTATATACATATATATCACTACCCATGGCAGTGGTGCTGCGGTAGCATTGTCGCCTCACAGCAAGACGTTGTCCCGTTCGATTCTCAGCTAGGGCGTCTTCTGTGTGGAGGCATACGTGAATGGGCATGCCTTCGTTGAAGGTTGTGCATCAGGGCTGGTAACTCCGCACGTAAAAATCCACTACCAAACATTAGTGGACCGGAGTTCCACTGTGGCGAACCCTAACCGGGATAAGCCGAAAGACACAACAACATATACATATATATATCAATATATATGCACATATATACATGCATATGCCTACATCGACACATATGTGTCGACACCTATATGTCTACATATACACAGCATGTTACATATGTGTACGCAGATATATATCTATGTAGGAATATACGGACATAGTTATATATCTGTTAGCAGATATATATATATATATATATATATATATATATGGCCATACATCTGTAGATAGCAATTGCAGATTAACAAATAAACATATGCCCAAATGCACCATTAATCGGGTTAAGAGGCCCCACACACTATATGTCTTGTACGAATAGGCATCCCTCCCACAAGCAAATACATGTGCCCTGCAATACACTACCAAATACAGTCTGCTTCCCATAGGACATGTAATGTGCGGAAGCCATCAACATCCCCAGGATGCAGATTCACAGACACAGATATGCAGATACAGATATACACACACACACACACACACACACACACACACACACACACACACACACACACACACACACACACACATATATATATATATATATGTGTGTGTGACTACACATACACACACATATATATGTACAATAAGATGCATATGTAGAAGGTGCACACAATATGGTACAACCACTATGCCTGCAGTTAACACCTGAACAACTGGACACTGTATGGAACACACATACTAATGTCAATCATTGCCTGCAACATATACCCATAGAAAGATCATACGAAAGCCACCACACACAGGTTTGCAGAAATGGGAATCCTTTAATTGTGTACCATAAAAGTTCTATATGTCATGTCATATAGCTGTTCAGATACTGACAACCATATAAACAGAGTACTGCAACTGTGAAACAGTTACACTAATACTGTAGTCTGGAAAGGTTCAGTACTGTTGCTGTCCAGGCCAAGCCCTTCAGAATGTAGAATGTTCAGCAGCCTCTATATGCACTCTGTACAAACTCCGTAGGTGGTAAAGATGTTTTGTGATCAATTGAGTTGTAACCGGTATATAACTAGGCATAACAAATAGAACAGTCTGTATGGCAGGAGGCTGTAGGTTTACAGTACCCCAAAGTCATGTAAGAAATGCCAATATAGGTGAAGTATATGGTACTGTACATCCAGATGCCTTGTGGCAGCTCACCACTGATACCCCCACATTTTGTAACAGCCTAGGTCAGTTATGGTGCTCCAACCTAGACTCAGTAATGCAGGCCCATATACCACTGTTACATACACTGGCCTCTGCAGTGCATAAGGGCACATGTGTTGTGCAGATGATGCCCACACATATATGTCCACAGCCCCACTGTATGTGTGGGGGATACAACAGGAGTGGACTAATGGCAGCAACGGCAGTGTGCTATACTCACAGCCCACTACAGACCAACCCCCAACAGCATGACATATATGCAAAACTTGGTATGTAGATGGAGAACAGATGCTGGAACACAGGCACTTATGTGGAACACTGTTGCCATACACCAAGCAAGGTGCTGGTGTTACACAATAGTCTGCAACATACCCTTAGTCAGGGAATTGAGGGAGAAATAGAAATGGATGTAGCCATGTACTGATAGCACACAACACACACACTGCCAGTGTAATATCTGACACAGGACCTGTGTGGTGGACGGACAACACATGATAGGCATACCTCTGTCCAGCAATAGAATAAACACACAGTAGTGAACTATGCAGACAGACTGCATTCCAAGGTACACTAGTATGTACACACACACACCCTGTAACACCAGTACTATGCAAAGCATAACACAACTTTACCCACAGTCTGTCTGTAGTTCCTGATCCTCCTACAAGTATGTGGCTGCTCTGATTGTGCAGGTTTACACTCAGAGCAGGTAAGTGATATAGCTACCTGCTGTCTGTAACACTGATGCCCAGACACAAGAAGGACGTCCATCGTACAAAAAATGTAAAGGGACCATGCTCACATGCTGTAGGGATTTATAGTGGGTGGTTGCCATGACAGTGGTAATTGGAAGTAGTACACATGTGTAATTACATATATATATATATATATATATATATATATATATATATATATATATATATATGGCTATCTGGATAAGTATATGTACATAAATATACACCAGATGTCCTGGACATGGAGTGCAACCCTACCCCAGCCCCTATAGTCCCAAAGTCATAGTGCAAGGGGATGTCAGGTATGTATAGCAGGTATATTACTAGACTGTTGCTACTGTTATTGGGATTGTCTTCACAGACATGATGTGTGTGGAAGGTGACATCTGCTTATAACATGTGTGCCATTGGCTACTGACAGACATCTTATAGAAATCATTGTAAAGTACCACCGTTAGCATGTAATGCCACACATCCTGTACAGTCCAGAGGTATACACATAATCACTTAGTGCACAACATGGGTACCAGGTCTGACAATATGGATGTAGACAGCCATGTAGATGGGTATAACACATAACGACTGGTATACATTTGGCACCATAGATGTTGGATTCACACACTCCTGTCAGACCTGATACATAATGATTGCTGGTACAGGCGTGCCATGGACACATACAACCCACTAGATATTGACATATATCTGTACAGCATCCCACTGCTTTGTCTGACATACATGACTTTTAAGGGAGGCCCGGCAGCAGTACATCTGGCAAATATCTGCACATGACATCCCACTGGTTAAGTACACTAAGCTGCTAGGCATGTAACAATGCACTGTGCAGGCTACAGGCAGATTGGCTCAACACTGGCCTACAACTCATATGGGACTCAATGCTGGCCTACATCTCGTATGAGGAATTCACATGTACCTTCATATATAGCAGGCTCAACAGCCATGTCACAGCACAGGGTAAGATACACCTGTGCAACTGTGCATAACCACAACCAATGTGAACACAGCCACAGCCACATATGGTAAGCTAGCATAATATTAAACTATATGGACTATCTGTTCTACACCATCCTCATATGTGCCACTCACAGAATGACCCTACATATACTGGGCTGCTACACAGTTTAGTCTGATGGCTGCCTGTGGTATGGGACAGGTGTGTGCATGGCCCTACAAACATGTATGGCAAAATGGGACCATACAGTGGGGCAGCATGTATCGTCTGATAGAAGGGGAGCTAGGACAATGACATCTACCACAGTCTGTACACAGGCCAAAGTACATATTAACAATACACACACTGCCGACATTCACCATCACTGCACAGACCTCAGTACTGTATCAACATCCACAGAATTTCCAGCTTATGTCATGAAATATAACCCCTACTGTACATGACTTGTGTAGTAATCTGATATATCACAGGCTTGTTATCAGATATGGTGACACTATTTATGGTGTACAGCACATATGAACCACTTCATGCACGCCATATGTACAAAGGTTGACAGAGGTGTGGCTGACAGCACATGCACAGGGCCAGTACAGACATGTTGCTGCGATAACCTCATATATTTTCCATTGTAACAGGGTTTGTTGCAACATATGTCCTATGAGAGGATATGAAGTCAGTAACTGTTATGGCCTTCACCATCTACAGACTACAATCCTTACACTATCTTCAGCATTCCACAGATAGATGCACTGTGGTTAACACATGAAACCAAAGGCACAACACTGCCCAGTCTGCAGAAGACCCTGCAGATGGGGATTCCTCATATACATGTAACTGACATGGCAGGTATTCCGACATGTACGACAGGTATATCCAGACAAACACTGTTAAACCAACATTACTCCAAATGCAGTATAGCAGCACTTATAGTCTGTAGTGAGGTCGGGCACATCCTCCTCCTGTTTGTTGCCCTCTTTCCACAGTGTATGTTGTTAGAGGTAAATCCACAATCCATCTGAGATGCTGTTTGCCAAAACTAGATCTAGGTCCTGCTCACAGTGACTGAAAAGCGCCAACACCACCATGATGTTCATAGATATTGGAGCGTGTTTCCATGCAATTGGCTATGGGAATGTTACCACAGCTGTTCCACATGCCACCAGCTAGGGAAGGGCTGCAATTCGTGTAGAGGTCATCAGCTGATCATGGACACCACTTAAAATACACATGCTGCTGCCTAAGAAAAGCAAGTGTAGATCTCCACATCCACCAGAGAGGGAGTGAGAGGCAGGCAGAGACAGGGACAAGTCAGGGAGGGGTGGGAGAGTAAAACTGAAGCATGCTTGTGTCACACAACTACCAGCACAGGGTATCAAACCCCCAACAACTATGTAGTGCTATCACAGTTTGATGCAGTTATTGGATGCACCACATGGGTTACCTGATGTGGGGCACTCAGAACATATATATGATGGTAAGTGACATCTGCAACATGGACACGGTAGATATATGGTAGGTGATGTACACATGCCTGTCTGCATGAACAGGTGCCAGCATCAAGACAGGCACACTCACAAAGGAACACACACACATTGACACACTTGGCAGGGCCAGGAGTGCAACTCATCACTAGTGGGATTGCCACAACACATCAATGTGCAGGTATCACATGCACCACATGGGTCATACAGAGGTTGTATGGGAAAGGTGTATGAGGAGGTGTCAGACATCAGACTGGTTGGGGGTTGTAGTGAGTGTGGATGTGGACATACGCACCATACAACACACACACACGAACACACAGGGTGCCAGTTCTGACATTCATGGGTGCATGTCTGCAGGGGTGTGTGGTGGTTAACTGTGCCAGCAGGCTGCACAAGGGTAGGCGATGGATATATTCCTTGGCATCAGACCACATGACAATGGTCTGCATTGTGGCTCAGTCCTGTAATTTCTGCATTTGCCCACACAGGTGGGCATTGGATCCCTCATCCAGTCACCCGGGTGACTATTGTGTGTGGCCAATGCTGTACATCACATGTCATGTATGGCTTCCGTAGTCCATTACATGGATGGTGTCTGGGATGTGCAAACCTCCCACATGGATGTACAGTGACATGTGGAACTGTACCTGGGGTGACTGGCCCATGTTGTGAACACAGATTATAATCAGATGCGCCAGTCTTGCCCACCTGTGGCTAGAACTGGTAATGGGCAGCAGGTATACCCTGCACCTACATTGATAGCATGCTAACAACATTCCCTGATGTCAGTGTCATCTGTTCATACAGGGCATGTTGTCAGGCATGGTATGTCCATTGTGATTCACATGTGAAGGCACCACAGGTGATGCATGTGTCCATTGGGGCACATGGTGGAGGTGCACTGTCTGTATGTATGTGAATATTAGACAGATGGACAGGGTGACATGCCCTCTATAGCCCAGTGCTATCACTGCATAGTTACTATCAGTGGCCAATATGCAGTGTACTACCCACATATTGGCTGTTGCCTAAGCATGTGTGTGCATATGACACATGGGTTGAGTGTATGCTCTGAATAATAGTGGGGTTGCTAACTGTGATTGGCTGGCCTTGATGTCACATGTATTGGTATGGCTTTGCATCCCAGCCTTTCAGCTAATTTACATCTGTTATCCCTGTATGGTTTACATTTTGATATATAGCAGGGCCACCATAAAAGAAATAAGCAAAACCCCCTTCACATTGATCACAGATGTCACACACTCACCCCCACCTCTACACAGGATATGAGTTACAGGCCCACACACACACACCTGTCATGTCTGGGATTAGAACCCCTACCTAACTAGTTTATTGCATTATGCAGGTGTAGTACACGCTATGGACGGTACTGAAGTACTTCTTCTCCAAAGGTGTATTTCACACTGAATGACATCAGCAGGATTACCAAGTAGGACATTTCAACTGTACTGCGAGTGACTAGCCTAAAATACATTGCTTCCTACACAGACAGTGAGACTCACGTAAACCAGTGCTGACCTTTGTGTTGTACACCGACAGGTTGCATGCTGTGTCTGCAAGGTATCCATCGGTATGGGGCACCTGACTGTTTTTACATTTCTACAGAGGAGTGGAGGGGGGGCACACCTGACTGTTACTATAAGTGTATGTTGGATGGGAGGGCACACCTGACATATTTACACATTTGCTAGGACTGTACTCGTATGTCAGGTACTCCATTTCAGTTTGTAGTCTTACCTATCATGCTGGCTAAAGGCATACCAGGGTACTACAGATCATAGCTTTAACTACCTACATATTAGTGTCTGACTTCCTAGTCTACACAACTTAAACCCAACTGCCTGGCCTGCTGTAGTCTGTCTGTGTAGGCCTGGGGGAGGGGATAACCATAGGGCTCATTCAGAGGCCATAGTACAGCATTTGTTTGTGTTTATCTACACCTATTCTGCTGGCTATAACTGTTGTTGGGTATGTGACCCCCACCCAACTGGCATGTGTGAGTCACTTACCTTGTAGATGTCCCAGTATTGGGGGTGGTGCTGCAGGGCTGCCTATGGCAGATGCACATAGTATACTCCCTATACATGGTTGAGCACAGGTAGTGTCATGTTTGGCATCCCTTTTACTGTATGTGCGAGTCGAAGAGAGGTGTCATTCCCTGAGCCCCTACTGTGTCAGTGCATGTACTATGCATTGCCTCTTTGCCAAGGCCAGGGCATACTGGGCACACCTCCTTCTGCCTACTGGAGCAGGCTCAGGTTGTTTCTCCTCTGACTCACTCTGTGCCTGTGAAGGCATTGGCATTGGTGGGGGGCTGTGTGGCAGTGCCCCATGCTGTTCCTGCTGCAGCTTTTTCTGTAGGATCATATTGAGTAGCATGGCAAACACATGGACAATTTGGGTGCATGTAGTTGGTGTCCAGGCACCGGATCTGTGACTTGAGCATCCCAAACACACACTCTATAATGATTCATGTCTGTGCGTGTGCCTCATTATGGAGTTCTTGTTTGAGTGTGTGTGCATTTCTGATGGGTGTCATCAGCCATGGCTCCAGTGCATATCCAGCACCCCCCACTAGGTGACCATGTGGGATGTCCCCATTGGCAAATGTCTGGTACAACTGCATCAGATGCCAGATGTGGGAATCGTGGTAGCTTCCAGAGCAACCAGCACACACATTCATTATTATGCCCTGGGCATCACACACGACCTTGCAGTTGCTGGAGGGGAAGCCCTTGCGGTTGTTGTAGACCCTAGCCCTGCTCACCATGTGGTGTTTTAATGCATATGTGCGTGCAGTCTATTGCACCACTACCTCAGGGTATTCTGCTATTTGGTGGAAGAGACGCATATTGCTGGCAAACACCTCACAGGTGATGGAGAAATATATGTGCTCACCGACATGTGCTGACATGGCATCCAGGAACTGGTGGAGTACCCTGGATGCTGATGCCTGTGAAATCCTCATCATATCCCCAGTTGGCCTTTGGAAGGTACCTGTAGCTAGTATTCTTAGGCCTACACATACCTTGGTATCCACTGGGATGGGTTCCCCTCTGTTAGTTCTGTGTGTGAGGCATGGCCGACACAGCTAGACAATTTTCTGTAGGACGTTCCTGTCCACCCTATAGGGCTCCACTATCTCCAGCTCATGTAGCCCTTGGTAGGTTACCCTGGGTCTGTACACTCTTCTCCATCTCCTAACTGTGGGTTGCTCAGCAGCATTCACATCCTCACCCCCCCTCAGCCTCTTGCACATGCTGGTTTATGATAGCAAAATCAGCCCCTAACATTTTTTCTCTTGCTTTCATTTTGTAAAATTTCCCCATCAGTATACACTGATGGTGCAGAGATTTTGGGAAAAACAAGGGGGAAAGGTGTTTTATAGTGGTGTGCTGGAATGGGCTGCTGCCTGTGTAATTGGCTGTTTCTGATACAGTTCACCTGTCAGCTAAGCTAGATATCCTTGATTACCTTCCTATTGCTGTTTTCCCCTTCCATTGCCTCCCTGTTTAAGCCTGTATGTGCGCCGCATAAACTGAGTGCTCAAATGTGCACAGAGCTGCTATTTCCTGGTTTAACTTCCTTTTTCTTCCTGTAAAACCCAGTGTGCAGCACACACACCCGCTTACACTTTGTAAAGAGTGGTAGGCAGTTTGGACACACCTCTAGCTTAGCTGTGCTAAGCTAGGAACAATCTCGAGCCACAGGGCTCCAATCCACTTATAGTATGCCTGACACCCCCCCCATGATGTTGCCTATATCCTAGTCTTGCACCCAGCTATTTATACTCTTGGGACCTGCCTCACACACTGGGGAAATATGGGATTCACTATCCTTCCCCTCATTTGCGTAGGATTGCCTGCTAATGCATAGTTACATGCCACACACTGAGCCTCCCCCCTTAGCAACCATTACTCACTGACCAGGTTCTCTTATGCCTGCTATTGACTTGCATGGCAGAATACTGCTTTTAGTTAGAATGCTCATTTTAAGTTTATTTTCTTATTTTCCCCCCGATCCCGCTTGTGCGCCTCTGCCCTATGCTTAAACATTTGAGATTGGCGAAAAAAAAATAAAAGTTGATTGTTTTTATTTTTAAACAGTTTGCAATGCCAATGGCCTTATACTTTGCCATTGGCATATTTCTCAATGATATGCAGCCTTTATATGGAGCTGTCATAGCTCCGTTTTGGAATTTGCAGAAATGTACTCGGTTACTAACCGAGTACATTTCTGCAGATTGCACTAGTCTTGCACTGACTATTGCAAGCTTCCTGGATTGCAAAAGCACCTCATTTGCATGGATTTCTCCTGCAAATGAGATGATTTGCATACCAGAGCTTAGTTTGTGAAGGATTAGTGCTGGAGCTCTCGTGCACTCCCCTGCCGGCTGTTTCTGGCTCGCATGGCAGACATATTTCCTGCGTGACCTCCTGCACTCATCTTGCACTCTGTGCAAGCTTTTGAGAATCCAGGGGAAAGTGTTTCTAGGTTCCTTTCCCACTATCTTAAATAGTCATTTTGTATTGTGTTTTCAGTCGTAATGTTTTTTTTTCTAAAGGGGATTTTTAAAAGGCTAAGAAAGAGTTAGGGTCATGTATGTGGATGGTAGGATGTCTGTCTGCAATCTGTTGCCGAAGGTGGTTTTGCAGGATATGCATGAGTGGTTTGCTACAGTCGACTTGTATAGCTAGTTTGTTTGTTTCAGGGTGCCTTCTGGATTACTAAAAAGTTGTGGAGGTTAAAATGGTTTGATGTATCTAGAGATTATTCAGTTTAATTTACTTTTCAACTCGTAAGACAGATCAAATTGTTAAAAGGCAAGAAATTGTGTTGGAGAGACAAATTGTGAATCTCCTCTATGTCCAGTAAAATTATTTTATTCCTTGAGTATGGTAACATTGTCAATGCAAATTGGTTTAATTTTCATTTTTCAGACCGAAAAAACTTTGGATTTGTCCTAGGATGGTAAACCTACTAGTTTTTTTTAAAGGAAAAATGAGCTTCAGAAGCTTACAGGTCTTGCATAAAATAGTTTTGGGTATGCATGTATTAATGATATGTGTGGTAATGATTGTGCTTAGTTCTTTGCATGTCATATGAGATTATTGATTATTGATCATTCTTACTTATTCTTGGTGGTCAAATGAGCTACTATAAAGATGGAAGATAGGCTGTTGAGCCTCAGTGAGACTGCATGAGAAATTATATAGAAACAAAACTGAGATATGCTGTGGAGGTGCCTTTTATTTTTCAGGAAGTGAAGTGACCAGCTTCTAATATTATAATTATTTTGATGTGCTGATATGGTAATGATTTAGGTAGTGTATCTAAATAACATTTACTCTCTTGATTCATTAGACAATTTTTGTACAGTAGAAGTTTCCAGGTGAATTATTTCTATGGTCTTCTATTGATCCCAGGCTTTTTGTTGAGGTGCAACCAAATTACCTGCATTAGAAACAGTCAGGTGGTTTATTAATCATGTAATGACTAGGGCAACGTTCTTCTCTGAGTCTGTTAGTATTGGAAAATTGGTTATATGTACATAAAATGTTCAGGTTAAACTGGGGAAGTAAGTCTAGGATTCTTATGATCTTTACACATCAATAGCTTAGTAAGTACCTATGAACCTATGGCCATAGGAACTTTGCAGATAGGAACCAGGTTTGTTTTAGGCAGGATGATGTCCAGTTAAGAGGCATTGGTTTGGATGACTTAAATTTTCTTATCTTGTTTCTCATAAGAAGGTGTTTGGTGAAATCCCTAATGTTTAGAATTCAAGTGAAAGGGCTGCAGGTAGATGCATTAAACATGTGAGAACAGACTGCCAATTAGGTATTAGAGTAAGCAGTGGTGTAGGATACTTATCCTGGGGATTACCACTGTGTTTGGAGTGAGAGATGTATATATGTAGCAAACAAACCTACAGGTAGTAGTAGTAGTAGTAATAATAATAATAATAATAATAATAATAATAATAAAACATGGAATAATAAGTTCCTGTTAGGGGAAAAAATGTTTGTTATATTCAGATTGAGTATTTATTACATCTTGGATTTCATCATGAACTGCAAGATGCAACAGTCTCACACAGTTATGTACAGTAAACAGAAAACATGTGGATGGTACAACACCCTCATCAGAAGCAATCCATTGCAAACCACATCAGTTGCTTTAAGACAATCTACAGAACTCACTAATTACATTATTCAGTAACTAATTTACATATGCAATCTTTATCTCAAATATACACAAAAACCAATAACTTCACAAAACAACAGGAAAAGGTGAGAAAACCTGCAGATTAAACTAGATTACCAATAAACACTAAATGCATAGGTAAGTATAACAAAAGAAAGAAGTTGAACTGAAGAAGCAAACAAAAATGATTTTTAACATTATATAAAACATTAGAAAAACTACAGGACATAAAGGCTAAATAAAACTGAAAAAAAAATTCAGGCTGTTTTAACATTGATGACAAAAAAGTAGCAAAGAAACAAATAATGAAGCTAAAAAAAAAGAAAATGACAAAGCAACTCATAAAGTCTATATAAGACAAGAAAAAGTAAGCTTTGAAATAAAAGACTGAACTATGCAATGAAATACCCTTAATGCAATGAATTTTTCATAGCATGTGATGTAGTGTAAATAAATAATGCAGACAGAGCATGTTACACAAGCAGGAATTAAAATACACACTTCTTTAAAACAGATACTTCCAGCTCAATACAGCAAACTTACCCACAGCACAGCATTTAACAGTTTTTCCATCTTGCAGCTGAACATTGACTGCTGCAGGGTCTCTTCTCATCTGCCTTGTTTACAGTACTCTTTTCCACCATCATACTTTCTCTGACCCCTTTTCAGGGTTAGTGAGGAGACTAAGGCTCTTGAAATACCATTACATTTCTTATCATCTTGTGTTTCCTCTTTATACCATGGCTTCCCTTCCTTATCTGCACCCATCAATGTCTAGGGGTGGATGTGAAATGATTGCATGTCTTCTTGTCTCCAGTGGCAACTCAGCCAGTACCTCCCCCACACACCTAATTTATGTTAGGATAATGCCACTACTTTATCCCTGGCCTCCACCAGGCATTGTCCATGATGTGTGCTCTGATGAGTGTCCTTCCACCCAAGATGGCTCCACTCACCTTTCCCTGATAGCTTCTCAATGTCCAAGTAGCTAATATAATCCCCTAAATTTATGAAGCCCTTTATTGAGTGCAGGATTAGTCTAAGCTATTTTCGGCGATATGGCCGATGTGCGATCCAGGAACGAGCTCCCGGGACGTGCACGTGAGCTCTTAGGCTAATCCTGCACTGACCGAGCTCCTGTATGCAAATTACCCTCATTTGCAGGTGAAAACCATGCAATTGAGGGTAACTTGCATTCCAGGAAGCCAGCAGCTGTCCGTGCAGGATGAGTGCAGTATGCAGAAATGTACTTGGTTAGTAAATGAGTGCATTTCTGCAAACTACAAAACGGAGCTATGACAGCTCCAAATAAAGGCTGCATATTATTGAGGAAGCATGACAATGTCCAAGTAGAAGGCCATTGGCATTGCAAACTGTTTAAAAAATAAAAAAACAACTTTTAATTTTTTTTCGCCGATCTCTGCTGTTTAAGCATAGGGCAGCAGCACGCAAATGGGATGGGGGGGAAAATAATAACAATAAGCATTCTAACTAAAAGCAGTATTCTTCCATGCAAGTCAATGGCAGGCAGAAGACAACCCGGCTAGTGAATAATGGTTGCTAAGGGGGGAAACTCAGTGTGGGACATTAAACTATGCTTTAGCAGACAATCCTATGCAAATGAGAGGAAGGATAGAGAATCCCAGATTCCCTGTCAGTGCAAGCCTGCACCCAAGAGTGTAGGACTAGGAAAATCATGAGTGTAAGCCTAGACATTGCTGACATCAGAAGGGGGTGTGTCAGGCATGCTGTAAGTTAATTGGAGCACTGTGGCTCGTGTTTGTCCTTAGCTAAGCTAAGCTAAGGCAGGGGGTGTGTCTAGAGGTGTCCTGTCTTACACCAAAAAAATCATGTTGTACACAGGTAGAACAAGCCAAAATCCTGTAAAACGTGCTTATAGGACATGCGAGTATTTGCGCGACACCCACCAGGTGTAAAAAAAAAAACAGGAAATAGCAGCTCCGTTCACATCTGAGCACTGTGTTTGCACGACGCATCCCAGGGCTTAAACAGGAAAGCAATAGGAAGGGAAAACAGCAGTAGGAATGTAATCAAGGAGAACTAGCTTAGCTGACAGGTGAAATGTATCAGAAGCAGCCAATTGCACAGGCAGCAGCCCACCCCAGCCCAGCACACCACTTTAAACTATGTAAACACCTTTCCCCTTTGTTTTTCCCAAAAACTCTGCACCACTAGTGTATATGAATGGGGAAATGTTGCAAAATGAAATCAAGAGAAAAAAAATGTTAGGGGCTGCTTTTGCTATCATAAACCAGCATGTGCAAGAGGCTGCAGGTGGTGAGGATGTGAATGCTGTTGAGCAACCCACAGTGAGGAGATGGAGAAGAGTGCACAGACCCAGGGTAACCTACCAAGGGCTACATGAGCTGGAGATTGTGGAGCTCTATAGGGTGGACAGGGACCTCCTACAGCAAATTGTTGAGCTGCGTCAGCCACACCTCACACAAAGAACTAACAGAGGGGAACCCATCCCAGTGGATGCCAAGGTATGTGTAGGCCTAAGAATACAAGCTACAGGTACCTTCCAAAGGCCAACTGGGGATATTATGGGGATTTCACAGGCATCAGCATCAAGGGTACTCCACCAGTTCCTGGATGCCATGTCAGCACATGTCGGTGAGCACATATATTTCCCCATCACCCGTGAAGTGTTGGCTAGCAATATGCATCTCTTCCACCAAATAGTAGAATACCCTGAGGTAGTGGGTGCAATAGACTGCATGCACATACACACCAAAGCACCACCTGGTAAGTAGTGTAGGGTCTACATCAACCTCAAGGGCTTCCCCTCCATCAACTGCCAGGTCGTGTGCGATGCCCAGAGCATAATAATGAATGTGTGTGCTTGTTGCCCTGGAAGCTACCACAATTCCCACATCTGGCATTTGATGCAGCTGTACCAGAGATTTGACAATGGGGACATCCCACACGGTCACTTAGTGGAGGATGCTGGATACACACAGGAGCCATGGCTGGTGACACTCATCGGAAATGCACACAAACCCGAACAAGAACTCCATAATGAGGCACACGCACAAACATGAATCATAATAGACATGTGTTGTGAGTGGTCAAGTCATGGTTCCGGTGCCTGGACACATCTGGAGGAGCCTTGCAGTACTCACCAACTTCATGTACCCAAATTGTCCTTGCATGTGCCATGCTACACAATATGATCCTGTGGAAACAGCTGCAGCAGGAACAGCATGGGGCAGGGCCACACAGCCTCCCACCATTGCCAAGGCCTGCACAGGCACAGAGTGACTTGGAGGAGGAACAACCTTAGCCTGCCCCAGTAGGCAGAAGGAGGCACACCCTGTATGCCCTGGCATTGGCAAAGAGGCAATGCATAGCACATGCACTGACACAGTAGGGACCCATGGAATTACACCTTTCTCTGACTCGCACATACAGTAAAAGGGATGCCAAACATGACACTACCTGTGCTCAACCATGTATAGGGAGTGTACTATGTGCATCTGACATAGGCAGCCCTGCAGCACCACCCTCAGTACTGGGACACACACAAGGTAAGTGACTCACACATGCCAGTTGGGGGGGGGTCACAAACCCAACAATAGTTACAGCCAGCAGGATAGGTGTAGACAAACACAAACAAATGCTGTACTATGGTCTCTGAATGAGGCCTATGGGTAATCCCTCCCCCAGGCCTACACAGACAGACTACAGCAGGCCAGGCAGTTGGATGTAAGTTGTGAAGGCTAGAAAGTCAGAAACTAAAATGTAGGTAATTAAAGCTAAGATCTGTATTACACTGGTATGCTTCTAGCCAGCACACTAGGTAAGACTACAAACTGAAATGAAGTACCCGACATACCAGTACAGTCCTAGCAAATGTGTACAAGTGTCAGTTGTGCCCCCCCATCCTAAGTACACTTATAGTAACAGTCAGGTGTGCCCCCCACTCCTGTTTAGAAATGTAGAAATAGTCAGGTGGGCTCCCCCCGTCCTACATAGAAATATAGTAACAGTCAGGTGTACCCCCCAATCCTGTGTAGAAATGTAGAAATAGTCAGGTGTGCCCTCCCCATCCTACATACAAATATAGTAACAATTAGGTGTGCCCCCCAATCCTTGGTAGAAATGCAGACATATTCAGGTGTGCCCCGCCATCCTACATAGACATATCGTAACAGTCAGGTGTGGCCCCTCCCCCAAAACCTGTGTAGAAATGTAGAAACAGTCAAGTGCCCCCACGCTATGCAGAAATGTAGCAACAGTCAATGCCAAATGACCGATGGCTACTCTGCAGACACAGCATGCTACCTGTTGGTGTACAACACAACGGTCAGCACCACAGTACAAACTACCTGGACTTGATCCACACATGCAATACAGATGGCCATACTGGGCATGCTCACACACACAGAAGAATGAAGGCAATGTCAGTCATCAACATACTGAATGGTCATACTGGGCATGGTCACACACTTAAACACATGTCTGCAAACACCAGTGGACCAGACATATCTTGCAGTCGCAGTTCTTAGTGCAAACACATATCAGTATGCACCACTCCTTACTGACATATATGTAAGGACAGCACACTATAATAAGCCAAAGGTAGACGGACATAGATATGTGGAAGAGGATGACCGTGACAAGGAGTCATCTGGGCCTGTCTCACCCAGCACACAGCCAAAAGGCTCTAAACACATGTTGTGCATACCCCTAACCTTAATGGTATGGGATCTGTCAGACAGCCAATGACCAATTGAGCAAGCTATATACATATATGTTAATATTGAGTTTGGAGAGTTTATTATTAATCCCAACATGGGAATCAAAAGGTAGGGTTGTACCTCATAGTTAGTTACTAGGAACACTATTAATGAACCTAGCCTAGTTTCCCAATTCAACCAGACTGTGGTTTTGGTTAACTGACCTGCTCACAGTGACAGAGTAAGCAAATGGATGCTTAGGGGAACAAAATTCTGTACTATGTTATTCAACTTTGGTTCTAGACACTTCTGGTCTTGACTACAGTAAGCAGATCATTAACAGCTCTACAACCTTTTCCCTCTGCAGTATCAGGAGTTTTACGGCTTTTTTTAAGCACTATTGGTGTTTCATCTGGAGCTCTTTTGAGTATCACACACCTTGTCCTGGTCCCCTTCAATAAATACACCACACCAAATAACATTTGACAAACTTTATTAACCTTTCATAAACATAACTTCATTGAACAATATTTTAATTTGTTGATCACAGCATGAACATCCATATAACCATTTACTAGGGCAGTATGAAATTGTATCTTATAATTTACTGCAGCTATTTCCTTACAATTGCATGAAAGAGTAACCACAAAATAATTAATTACTTTACTATTCCACTTAAATTTAAGAGTAGTTTTTTTCAAATAATTTAACTCTCTATTAAATAATAAAGTTTTAATTTTATTCTAAATACAATTTACATCTGATTTCAGCTCAAACTATTTAAGTGGTCTGTAAAAAGGACAGAGGCAGTCTGTAAAATGACTCAGGGCACAATACCCAAAGACCCACTACCCTGATACTACTCCATCCCATATCTGGGGAATTGAGATATAATATTGTCATTTCCTGTGTATTATTGGATTGATTTGTAAAGGTTTTTCTGCTATTCGGCTAATAATCACCTATAAACCTATAATAAATGGGATAAGTTATTTTTTTCTTTGAAAGGAAGGATAATTTTAAACAAATTTATTATTTTACCAGAGTACTATACATTATATCGACTACTTAGTTTCTTCTCAAGAATACATTAAACTATTTAATGATATTTGTCTGAAGTTCTTATGGCAAACCAACAAGCATAGAATCGCTTTAGGATATCATGTAAGAGAGTGGGAAGATGGTGGACTAGGATTTTTTTGACCTACAGATATATGCTGTAGTTTCTATTTATCCAGCTTTCAGTTTTTGGTTAAATTACGATCATGCAACCAACAGAAAAAAAAATGCACAAAACTGATTAAATAAAGGATATATCACTATAAAGTATCTACAAATCTTAAATAATATACAGTGTCTACTAAAGAAATATTTATTTAGAACACTGATAATCCAACAGATTCTATTTATGTAAGCAACATATTAGACCCATCTGGATTTTTATATTTAAATATAATTGTTTCATATTATTCCCTATAGCATTTACACCATAATGCGTTTATATATACATATTTATCTCTCTTTCTCTCATAGATATATATATATATATATATATATATATATATATAGTCAGAATTTTCAAAAAAAATAATTTAAAGATAGAGACTTGCTCTTTTAGAATCAATTTCCTGTGCTTTCTCCTGCTAACCTGGTGCACTTGGGCATTCTGAGACAGTGTGGCAACTGTTTAATGTACACATACAACCCTCTCCTTTTACCTCCCAACACTCATACCTGTGAGAGGTGCACTTATATCACCAAAATGGAAGCAGTGCACACTCCAACCAAGACCTGACTAGCTGGTCAAGAGGAGATGGTCAACACCTGTAACTCACTACATAGAACACACAGCCCTCCAAAACACCACCTATCACAATCCACACATAGAAACATAAACCATCCACCAACCTTCACGGAGGCTCTCAATAAAAATTTACCCAAACAACAGAGAGCGACCACCACAACACAACACCAACCCCAGAACACATAGCTTACCACCACAGTGTGCCCCTCAAACCAAGCCCTTAAGGCAAAGCATTTTGCCCAATGTACTAATCATAGGAGACTCAATTGTGAGGCACACTGATGTCCCACTCACTAGGTCAGTTGTCAATCAGGTGCCAGGATTCACCACATAACACATACACTCAGGTCACTCCACAACAAATACAAATATGACACCATCATTGTCCATGTGGATGTGAATGACCTGAGACATATCTCCCTGGACTACATGAAAAGAGATGTGATAGAACACTTGGATTATGTGGCCCAGGGAGGTATGACCCTAGTCCTGAACAGTATTTTACTGTCACCCAGAATGATACTACAGTACGAGCAGAAAATGATTGACTTCAACAATTGACTAAGTTTCTGGTGCCATTCTAAAGGGATCCGGTATCTGTCTGCCTGGGACAACATGATCAACAGACCTCGATGTTTTGCCAGAGTTGGCCTGCATGTGTCACCCATGGAATTCTGGAAACTGGCTAAGGCTCTTGCCACCCCTATAGTGCCTTTTTTAGGCAGCATTCCAATGACCAGAATACCACCTAAAGAAATCCCAATCCCCCCACACCACACACTCCAGAGATCACAACCTCATTACCACAATTAGCAGAACATGCTGGAGGGATAAGTTCATCTCCCAAAGGCTGTCCATACTCTGGAATAAGCTTCCCATTCATGTCAAGCAGAACACCTCACTGGCCCTCTTCAAGAGAAATCTTGATGAGTGGATGGGTAACAGAAAGTTCACCCCAGGGGTCATTCCAATTGTACTACTGGATATGGGCACTGTGAACTAACATTGGGTGGCACGGTGCCTGGGCAATGTTTTGGGGACTAGGCTTGTAAAGGCTCCAGCGCGATTAGCCTAGCACACACTTATGAACCCATGAAATGTTAAGACATACAAAATGCTAATCACAAGATCATTTGACTGGTTAATATTATTTAGATAAGCACAAATGATTTATCATACAAATCAATAAACACTTTTTATCTCTAGTGTTAATTTAATTGTTGATATAATTAAAAAATTATATAATTGCATATTTGATTTTCTGCACAATCATGAAATAAATAACATAATTAACAACTATATATTTCATATGAAAGAAAACTATTGGGATTATGCTCTCCAAGTGATTTGCTCAACTTTAAAATAGATAAAATGAATTTTATATCCTCAAAAAGATGTCACCTTTATTTTGGAGATTATTTTCTTGGAAATTTCTCCATAAATCATTTATCACTTTATATAAAATTAAAATTATATACAAAAAAGAAGGTTTTGATTGCTGGAAGTGTAAATAAGTTCATAGGTTCATCGAAAGTTACTAGGCTAACTGTCCTAGAGCCCTTACAGGCCTAGCCATATTTATCCGGAGTCCAATTATCGTTGGTTAGGCGAGTGAAGTTTGCAGAGATGATGGTCTATGATGCTTAATGCTGACTTCATTTTTCCAGGTGGGACATGGGCACCACACGAGTAGTGAATATGCAGTCACCCATCCATTGATCTAGGTTGTGTTTGAAGAGGGTTAGGGAGAGGCTCTACTTCACATGAAGTGGAAGCTTGTTCCAAAGAAGTGTCAGTCTCTGGGAGATGTATCTATCTTTCCAGCATGATAAATCCTTAATCAAAGCAGATTGGCAGCATATGGTTTATGACTGTAAATTTCTACAACCTTTTTGGGAAAATATGTTTCTTACAAGCAATGCAGTCTGATAAATTTATAGTATGTAAACATCTGATGTTAATACAGTTTCTAGATGTTTACTCAGGTGTCATTTGTAACTTCTCTGCACATTAATAACAATAGCTAGTTAAAATATTCCAAAGAACTAAAGAATGAGGTCAAGCCTTCATTTACAGAATATATAAATATTGTCACTGTTGTATATCAAAAGGAAATGTCTTTTATTAAGATGAAAGATAAACAGAATTCCCACAGAACATAATTACTGGAAAAATTGAATTTATTGATATAGAAATATTACACTTTTTTCTGTGATCAGTTCACGCGGTTTAGCTGTTTAATGAATCTTGGTAACTTATACATTACAAATAAAAAATAAAATAAAAATAAAAATTAAAAAAAAATAAAAAATAAAATTATACAATACAAATCAATATAACCACTTTTGTAAATACTTACTCGATTTACATTAATGAGCTGGATCACATAAAGCTCATGGAAGCTACTTGTGGACAATACAGAATGCCAAAGGAAGACTTCAGATCACCTGCTGCAGAAGCAATTTCAGAAAACGCCCTAAGGCAGGTGAGTTCTTAGATATTCAGTGTAGGATAATTAGGGATTCTGCACATGTGGATCTGATTCCAAACCAGATTGCCACATTTAGGTTGTGTTGTGTGTGCTCAAACTGCCATTCTAACTCAATTTTTTGAAACCCTTAGTGTATGCTTTAATGACTCCAAGGAATTAAAATTAATACTACGGAGTTTGGCAAAATGCATAGCAAAAGAAAAAAATATATAAAATGCATCCTGCTGTTAATGAATTGCTATAGGCTGCAATGATACAAGTCAGGAATGATACTGTGGCTGTGCAATGTAGAAGGCAACCAGTTAGAGTCAGAGCAAGGCTGCAACTAAACCATTTGACAAACCAGCAAATAATTGACAGATACTGGCTAGACAGACAACTGTTGCAGACTGTCACAAACTTGTCTGCCCCACACGTCTGTGGAGATCCTGTGAGGAAACCCCATCCCCCATGAAAGCAAAGTGTGTCTCAGACTGATTATACTTGCCTCTAGGGCATTCCAAAGACACATGGAGGATGCTGTGGGAGTATCACAGACAACTACTAGCCATATCCTGGCAGAATTCCTGGAAGCAATGTGTAGCAAGGTGGATATCTACATTCTTTTTTTCATCCACCTCTATGGAGCAGAGAACTGTAATGCACACGTTTTACAGCATCGCAGACTTCCCCCATTGACTCAGTGCAATAGATTGTACACACATACCTATCAAAACACCAGTACAGTTTGAAGCAGACCAATACATAAAAAGAAAGGGCTGACCATCCATCAAGTGTCAGATTGTGTGTGCAGCATATGGCAACATAACAAACATCATGGCAACACTCCCTAGAAGTGTCCATGATGCTGACATATGGAGGGAAGGTGAACTGAGGGCTGCATTCCAGCAAGGAAAAATACCTGAGACAATACTACTAGGTAAGTACAGGAACACAGCTAGGTCATAAACTAAGGATGCCCCTCAGAACTGAATCAGATGAAGGGTGAGAGGGTGGCCTAATGGTTAAGGTGTTTGCCTTACAAACACAAAGTGCAGGGTTTGAGTCTCACAAAGGATAATTGACTAAGCTTAAAATGGCTCACAAGGGCAGTTAGCTTAGTACTAACCTATGAACAATATCTCTCAAGTGTCCATATATTTACAGAATGCCCAGATTTTTGCCTCATATTTTTGACATGTTCCTCTTAAAATTTTTAGTTTTCTGGCAAACAGTTGAGGAAGGAACCCTCTAATTAATGGCATACATTTCAGTTTTATACTTCATATCCTTCAGAAATTACATCATAATGCAAAACATGTTACTCTAGAAACTTTCTAAATTTATAAGATCAATATTTAAAATCTGTACTTATTTTTGGGCCTTTGTCTCCTCAATATTTTTTGCTTTGTCCAGATTTCTTGTGCTGAGAGGTTGAGAGGTATGATGTCCATGTTGACCAAATGTGTTTTCTTTCCACACAACAGGTGATTGTGGTTATCCACTTGAGTCATGGCTAATGACACCATACTGCAAACCATCCAACCCTGCACAGGAGGCCTACAATAGAGTTGTTGTTGTGTCTTTCGGCTTTTCCCGGTTGGGGGTCGCCACAGTGGAACTCTGGTCCACTAATGATTGGCAGTTGATTTTTACATGCTGAGTTGCCAGCCCTGACGCACAACCTTCAACAAAGGTACGCCCATTCATGCATGTCTCCACGCAGAAGACGCTCTAACTGAGAATTGAACAGGACAGTGTCTTACTGTGAGGCCACAACACTACTGCAGCACCACCACCGCGGTAGATACAATAGAGTATACACCACAAAAGGAAACACCATAGAGTATGTGTCCAGTGTACTAAAAGCTAGGTTCAGAAATCTGGACACATCTGGGGGTGCACTGCAATACATATTTGAGAAGGCAATACAGATGATAATAGTGTGTGCCATGCTACACAACATGCTAAGTAGAGCACATGGTGATCTTCCAGATGCAGGTGTGGGTGAACTATCCCAAGAACACAAGATGTCTGAAGATCACATCCCAAAGGTATCAAAGTGGAAGCAGGAGGATATTGTGGACAGAAGACACAGGCGTAGGCAACATAGGGGGTGACCACAAGTGAAGGCCCAGGCAACATGGCAGCATTTGACACACATCTTTGAGTCATGACAACCCACACATACATGAGTACACAGATTAAGCATTGATCCTCAGGTGTTGCCCTAACACAATGGCACAGATTGTATATAATGGCAATAACCCAATAGATGAACACATTTAGCATCAGGCATAACACCATAATCATAAAGTATTACAACAGGAATGTGCAAATTTGTCACAACAGGCATCATCAACTCAGGGCACAACTGACAAAGGTATGCATACAATAAGGGACCCACATCATTTCTATACATTCCTATCTCTACAATATAAAATCATGAAAAAGAAGACCCATACAGGACATAATGCAGAATGTTTAACAGATGCAAAAAAATATATCCCACTAAAGTGGTAATTAAAAAATATGTGCCAACTATGTTTATGACACTGTTGGACATACACGAATGCAGTCTATGGTGACCTTGCTCATGTCTTACACCATAGTCTAATCTGCACTGACCATGTACAGAAACATGTTGCCCTGATTAATCCACAGAAGAGATTGATGGAAAGCATCATGTTGAAGTAAAGGAGCATGACTGCAAGCTGAAGACCTTGTTGTAACTGGTGGGACCACAGCAGATGGACCAGTAGTTAAACTCTGTTCAGGCTGGACCACAGACACTGATACTTGATGGCCAGTGGTGGTTCTGTGGACAGGCGGTCTTGTTCTCCCATGTTGCAATCTGCTGAGTAGTCAGGGAATGCAGAATCCTACTGATAGTACAGTATTGCTGCAGTACCTACAGGGCAGGGTTTCTACCAACTGTGCCACATCTATGAGACTGTCATTCTGTACGGCCAATGCAGGCATTGTATCACCGCATCTGTGCTCCTGTCTTTCATGCATCACACGTAGCTGGTGTGCCACATGATCTGTTCTGACCAATGCCATTGCTGTGGTCATTCATTTGCCTGCAGCAGCAGGCAGACACCCTCTGACACCTGGTCATGCATAACATCTGCTCGCCTGCATGTATCATGACACCCAATTTCAGGTTCTCAGGAACTGCCAACAGCAGCAGTCTCAATTGAGGTCTATCATTCAACAGCCTGAGTCTGTTCAACATTCAATGTGCCATCATCCTCCCAATGGCTATACAAGTTGACCACCACATCTGAGGCATGGCTGCAGCAACATCATTGTCAGCATCCTGGATGGGTTCTACCAACATGTCAAGGTCCTGTGTGCCAGGGGCCATAATACCATACTGAGACAAATATGAAACCACATCATGAATGCTGGATGGGCTACTGGATGATACAGATAGTTGATGTGCTACAAGATACAAAGACACATATCAGAACAACATGTTTATTTCACTTGATGGATAACATCAAAAACATTTGACATATATATCCCACTGCAATGATGCAAATTATAATGACTTTACAGAATATACATACATGACATATATAATTTGGTTATAAGGCCAACATACGTGACATATTTGAGGAATACAAAAAACACACACCTGGGAACGCCTCATGAGAAGTTGGTGCTGTTGAAGAGAGATGAACTTTGACTGCTGTAGGGAAAACACAACATTAGTGATCATATAATTGCCACCATCAACCAGGTGAACACAGTTAAGACATATAGAAGGTTTGACATGCACATTATTACTCATATGTGCACTCAATGGGGTTGATGGGGAATGTGATGAAGAACAGTATTAATGGAGGACAACAACAGGATTAACAACAATGGCAGATATGAAACATAGTTAATAGCATACAACTCCTACTGTGCAGAGGTTGTGGGTTGTACTCTGGACCGTGCAGTGAAAAGTAAAGAGAAAGACAACACAGTCATGTCTTTAACAAAACAATACTGACAGCAACACATATATAACACAGCAACATGGGCTGCAAATACTCATGTGATGGATGTTGCAGCTGTGCACCACATGGGTCAGTGTTGACAAATATTGACATAAATGTCATGTATCACATGTGTACTACACATTGATGCAAGCTAGGAGAATGTTGCTGTAACGTACCTAGTCTGTCTGAACTTGAACCTATATAGCTTGAGCCCCCATGGGAGGTACATTTAGTGTACAATATTATGGAAATAACAACTTGACAGTAAACGGCAGTACCATGAAATGAGGCTGAGCCAATAACAGGGTAGTGGTCACAATAGCAATTTGCAGACACGCACCTGCTGCTCCTGGGTTTAGTCTCAAAGTAGATGGACCTATGAATATTAATGCAAACAGCATTACACATATTGCACTGCTCTTTCTGTACTTCAGTTGTATGAAGGCATGTCATTAGACTTACATTCATCATCCTAACCCTATGTGGATATGTGTGTGCACAGCTCAACTCTGCTGCTGTAAATCAAAAACAGCAATACATGAATATGCATGCTACAGCAATACACAATGATTGTCTCTATAGCCAGCCATGTAATGGAAAGAAAGACATACATATTTGTCATGGAACTCCAACTTCAACTCCATCCCTGTGGATATACTGCTTCCCTCTTGTTGTATGCAGTGAGGCCAGAAATATTGTGACATCATCGGGTGTCAATGACAGATCTTCACCAGTGGCAACCCTCAATCTCTCACAACATCTCAATCTGTTGGCTGCATGAAGGATCATGTTAGAGCAGGATCATTTACAGGCATCATGGAATTGGTTGTGGTCTTCAACTGCATTTATCATGCTGGTAAGGTCAGTCCAGATTTCATGTCTCCAAACTGAACTGCCAGAACAGCTATTTATTCTCTGTCCATGTTGCTGGAAAGCAGCAATTATGATTTCAGTTTCCTGGAGGGAGAAGTTGTCATCTCTAGGACAGCTGTCAATCTGAAAGACAATGATACACACATGATAATATTCCTGTGTGAGCTCAATTTGTGTAGTTGAGTCTGTGGGCAGTGTATTTCAACACAAACAGTATGTAATCCTGCGCAGTGAAAAGGTCTGCATAACACTGTGTAAGACAAATACTAAAGTGAAATTTAAAATGTAACAACAATGCCTTCATATATAACATTTGTAAATCAACATAACTTGCAATATCTTTAGAGCTCATGAGTGGGGTTAGAACCCCTAACACTACATATATGTTGAATGCAAGTCCAAAAAAAAACAACTTCATGCCAGAGGAGTTGGCATGCATTTCTCATGAAAACACTACAGAAAGTAACAATTGAAAAACTTACAGAAAATGTCAGTAAACCTTAGAAAAAGTAGGCAAGCCACAGACCATACAGATCCTTAGTATATTGAGTCAGTAGTAATTACACCTTTGTTAAGAAGTATCAATGAAGAAATATCTATAACAACAACAGCTCATTTTTAACAGTTTTGTTAGGAAATGAACTAATACATATCCATAATATCAACATAGAATAGTACATAGTGCCAGAATCTGTAGGTTTCTGTAGTTATACCACAGAGTGCAAGGAATTACCAGTAAGAACTGTAGATGATCAGCAGATCTGCCTTTATATACTGTTAGAATTATCAATGCAAATCTGCATATACAACTGAATATGGGACTGAAATCAATTATTTAAAATAACAACATCTGTATGTTTAAGTTTCAAATCAACATGACTCCCATAACTTATAACAGCTTCTCTTAAAGATAACATTTTGAGAAAAAAGTAATGTAAACAGGTACCTCTGGAAATGACTGATTTGAAGAGATTCAGTAATCACCAAAGTAGAACTACAACCAATTGCCTCTCCCTCCAAATCCCAGAATAAAAGTGAACCTAATGTGCACCCAACTTTAAGTACCATTTGTGCCAAACATAATTAATGAGGTTCATTAAAATTCAAGTTTTTGGAATTCCATTTTCGTACCTCCATGTAAATTGGTTTCAGGCATCGTAACACCTAGGTGTTGTGCATAAACATCCAATAGATATTGATAAAAAGTACTATGTGTAGCATGACATCAGCACCACTTTCAAATATTGATTTTGATACATTTACAGATCAGACCATTGCTAACTGCAAACTGAGGGAGAACTGCATACAGACAGGGATCTAGTGCACTGCAGTACAGGTTCACCACTGTTGTGATGACTTGCATCAGAGAGATGTGAAGGAGCTTCAAAGGAGGGTCACTGAAATGAGGAGGCAGCCCACAGGTCCCTACAGTAAGTGTCACTTGTCTACGTATACCTTAGCATTCCTATGGAATTTTGAATATATATCTGTCCCATATATATCAGATAGATGGTTTAATAGAGCCATTAAGTAACTGCTGTGATAATTAGTTCATGGGGTAATTAAGTGGACACAGTAACTGCTGCCCCTATAACTGTGGGTTTGATTCTCATGCTGTTAATTTATTTAATAATGTTAATATTATCCATAACTCTGACATTTGTAGATGTACACATGTTTTACAACAGGTTACCTTCAGTTTACTGACAGTCCACTTCACTGGCACGCATTCATCCAACACTTCAATTTACCGACATTCCCAAAGCCGACATTACCCGTGCAATTAGTGAACACTTGGCCATATATGTGAACTTTGCCCCTTACCCCCACGGTAGTGCATTCTCAGTAGTATGGGATGTGTGGGGGCATAGCACCCACATTGGTGGGTTGGTTTTCTTTGGGTAGTTCTTCCATTGGGATTGCCAAGTGTTTACTTACCTTTCGGAAAACATCGATTTTGAGAATGTCAGTGATTTGATGTGTCGGTAAACTGGGTTTCGGTGAAGTGGACTGTCGGTAAACTGAAGGTAACCCATTTTACAACATCTAGTAACATTATTTCACATCTGTCTTCATGCATCACTGGTGCCTATACCACCTAGGCCAGAGATGGCTGCACACTTTGTCCTTTTTCAGTATAGTACCACAGTATCCCCTGCTGCACTGTTATACATAAGCATGAAAACCCATGCATAACTTCTTGAACAGTCAAGTTTATTTAAGACAAAAAGGAAAACCTGTCTGACTGCTTACATATGTGTTATCATTTATATGTTGATAGCTGGTATGTCTTTGCAATAAAATGTGCAATAATTGTTTGCAGTTTCCATATTCATCTATTTTCTGCAGGAATTTGAACAGACACCTGTAGTACCAGTTTATTAAAAATAGAACCCATACTGCCTCTTAGCCTGTAATTAAACCAACTAACTTACCTACATTTTGGTGCGCTCTGGGTTTCGATTAGGGTTGCCACCTTTTCAAATGTCCAAAGTGGCACATTTTTTGTAGAAACATCAGATTTTGCAGGGCAGAACATACCCACGGCAAGTACAAAGGACAGAACTTTACATTTTTGCCAGAATAAAAGCTTATTCTTGTAGCATTTGAGTTGCTTATTCTGTTTCTTATAGCATTTAGGTGTTTCAGATACAAAATAACTGTTTTATGCAACTATTAAAGAAAATATAGGAAATATATTTGTCCTAAAATCTCAGGACATTTGCCATTTTTTCAATTTTTTTGCAGGACGCAACTGCCCAAAGAGGCACTGTCCCTCGCAAAGTGGGACAGGTGGCAACCCTAGTTTCCATCCATCCACAGAGGGGAAACATTTGAAACTGTTATCTTGGTTTAATTCACACATAGCATTTCTTTATAGAAGCATATTCCACCTATTGATATTATCATATATTTTGAGCATGTTTGTGAATAACTTGGATATTCTTACAAAAATATTTGTGATCTGTAATGGTCTGTTAACATCAGCTTTTTAACAGCAGGGTCAGCAAAGCTTTCTAGAGACTGCTATATGTCTGACCAATACTTGTGTTAATATTGTATATTTTGTAAAATGCTATCAAGATCAGTTTTATCATTAAATATTGTACTCAAGGCAAAAACACTATCAGTCTTATCTTTTGAGGGAGTGAGATGGGAGACAGATGAAATACCAAACGGAAAATGTGTGTATGTGTATACATAATTTATGTGCTTAGTGATGTGCGGTTTGCCAAGGAATATTATGGTCCTCACACATACCTTTCTGTGTCCCTTATGTAGAGCAACTTGTATAGGTTACATTGACAGAATCTCTATGATACGTGACACTGTCCCAGTGTCTGAGGAACGAATGATGTCCATTATGGATAATGTTTCTGGACACAGCGCAGACATGACTGAAGTTTTTCAAACTCTTTACCTACATGACCAGTACATGTTCATACTTTGAAATCCTGTTCCAGGCTCCATAATTCTAGACCATTCCCCATCCAGGTGATGTCATAAAACCAAGTCTTTTCACTGCAATAAGAACATACATTTTCTGTAAAGATGGATTAGGAAGACATGCAGCTGATAAGGTTTGAATTTAGGTGTACAATGTAGTGGTTGATTTGAATCCCATGTCCTCCTATCTGTGTTCAAAGATGTTGAAACCTGTATATAACTTTAAAAAATAATGGGCAGGATTCACGAAGGCTTGCATGGAGTGTAAGAGATGTGCAGCACTCCATGCAAGCCTCGCGATCCAGGAACAGCCCTAAGCTCCGTGTAAGAGACCAGCTAAAACGTCTCTTACACGGACTGGGCGTGGACATGCTAAATACCTCACTTGCATCTGAAAGGTATGCAAATGAGGTATATTAGTGATCCACGAAGCAGAAACCAGTCCGTGTAGGAGACGTTTTAGCTGCAGAAATGTACTCAGCTGACAACTGAGTACATTTCTGCAAATTCTACAACGGAGCGATGTCAGCTCCAAAAAAAGGTTGCATATGACTCAGGCAGCATGCCAATGGCCATTGGCAAAATAACCCGATGCAAAAATATTAAAAATATAATTTTTTTTTCAGCAATCGCCGATGTTTAAACCCAGCGCAGCCCCGCGCAAACGGGCTGCGCTGTATAAAACCATAAAAAAGAAGGTTATAAACCCACAAATGTGGGTTTCATGCAATACATGGAATGACAATGCAGGGACCAGCAGACCAAAACCAACATGGCCACCGTGTAGTGGTTGCTAAGGGGGGAAGCTGAGTCTAAGACATGTAACTAAGCATTAGTAGGCAATCTCATGTAAATGAGGGTTCGGACACTGAATCTCACAGTCACATACCAAATGAGCACAGTCTGAGTAGTGTAAGAGATACAAAAGGGGGAGCAATAGAGTAGGAGATAGGTTACATCACAGGGGGGAATGGTAGAAAGAAATGCAGTTCGTTGGAGGCCAGTGTAACATGACAGATGACAGGCACAGATCATGGAAAGAGGTGTGCCACTAGATAAGTCATGGAAAGTCAAGAAATGGAAGGTGTACACTGTTACCTACACCAAAGTTTCTTGCTAGCTGTGCATGCGCACGTGTGCATGCCATGAAGCGTGAGTAGGACAGTGTGCGCGCGTGTAAGGCAGTGTGAGCATGTGGGAGCGTGTTGGGAGATGTTTAACACTGTTTGCGCGGGTGTGTGTGCGTGTAAGGCAGGCTGAGTACGTTGGAGGATGTTGGCAGACGTGTAACAGTGTTTGCGCGGGTGTACACGCATTAAACCCGAATAAGTAGATTCTGAACCATGGAAGCACGTGTGTGCGCGTGTAAGCCACTGTGAGCGTGTTTCAGATAGTATGCACGTTGCTCCCCCCTGAGGAAACAGAGAGGAAAAAAGAAGCAACAGAATTAATAGGAAGCTAGCAGGGATAACTGCTGAAGCTAGCAGGTGAAAATAATTAGAATCAGGCAATTACACAGGCAGAATAGTAGCCCAGCCCAGCACTTAAAACTCTGCAAACAGTAGTGCAGGATGTTTCCATTAAGAGACACTGCAAGACAGGAGTAAGCTAATTGAAGTGAAAACTGAAAAAGCTTCACTCAGAGCAGAAATGTTAGGGGTTGCCATAGCTGTCATAATGAGACATAGGCGACTTACTGAGGGTGGTGACAATGCAGATGGTGCCAGACAACCCACAGTGAGGAGACGGAGAAGTGTGTACAGGCCCAGGGTCACCTACCACGGGTTACATGAGCTGGAGATAGTAGAGCGCTATAGAGTGGACAGAGAGCTCCTGCAGCAAACTGTTGAGCTGTGCAGGCCATGCCTCACACACAGAGCCAACAGAGGGGAACCCATCCCAGTGGAAAACAAGGTATGTGTTGGCCTAAGAATACTAGCAACAGGTACGTTCCAGAGGCCAACTGGCGATATGATGGGGATATGACAGGCATCAGCCTCCAGGGTACTACACCAGTTCCTGGATGCCATGTCAGCACGTCAGTGATCATGTATATTTCCCCAATGCCCGTGAGGTATTGGCCAGCAATATGCGTCTTTTCCAGCAAATTGCGGAATACCCTGATGTACTGTGTGCAATAGACTGCACGCACATACGCATCAAAGCACCAGCCACTGAGTGGAGTAGGGCCTACATTAACTGCAAGGGATTCCCCTCCATCAACTGCCAGGTCATGTGTGATGCCCAGGGCATAATAATGAATGTGTGTGCTGGCTGCCCCGGGAGTTATCACGATTCCCACATCTGGCATTTGACGCAGCTGTACCAGACATTTGCCAATGGGGACATCCCACACGGACACCTAGTGGGGGATGCAGGTTATGCACTGGAGCCGTGGCTGATGACACCCATCAGAAACGCACACACACCTGAACAGGAACGCCATAATGAGGCACACGTACAAACACGTAGTGTAATAGAGCGTGTGTTTGGGCTGCTCAAGTCACGGTTCCGGTGTCTGGACACATCTGGTGGAGCCTTGCAGTACACACCAACTACATGTACCCAAATTGTCATGGTATGTGCTATGCTACATAATATGATCTTGCGAAAACAGCTGCAGCAGGACCAGCATAGGGCCGGGCCAAACAGCCCCCACCATTACCAAGGCCATCACAGGCAGAGCGTGACTCAGAGGAGGAACAACCTGAGCCTGCCCCAGTAGGCAGAAGGAGGCATGCCCAGTATGCGCTGGCCTTGGCAAAGAGGCAACGCATAGCACATACACTGGCTCAGTAGGAACCCTGGGAATGATACCCCTCTCTGACTCACTCATATAGTAACAGGGATGCCTAACATGACACAACCTGCACTCAAACATGTACAGGGAGTGTAGTATGTGCATCCGACAGAGGCAGCCCTGCAGCACCACCTGAGGCATGATTGCCATGTGTTATGCAATGTAACACCATCTAGTATATGCAAACATGAAGACCCTGCCTAACATCTCACCCTCACCAAGCATGATGCCACACTATGAAGACAAGAAGATCAAGTACAATAATTGACTGAAGTAATGCAGTCAGTCAAAGGGGAGCCAATGTGTTACAGGCTGGGAAGATATGCGGAGTTTGACATGATGCACCACCTGCTAAGGCTGGCGTGCACCTATCATGCCATGCCCCATGGATACTGGCAAAGGCTGTCAGTACCCACAGCATGCCCTGAATAGGTAAGTCTCAAAACACAAACCCAACCTCATAGGTTCTACAAGGGAGAGGAACCTAGATGTAATACTACCCCATGACAGATGTATAAACAGCAAGATGTGTGCAGTGTAAACGCTCACAGTAAGGAGAATGTAGATACCAGTCCTGTAATAGAGAACTGGGCAAGGCTCACATCAGCACCCTAACACTACCAGGTCACACCTCATACTGTGCTGTACAGCCGCAAAACATGGAACAAGCTACAAAAGGAGGGTGACTAGCAAGAAATGGCAAGGATAACCACACCCCCATGTTGGTACCACAACAAGAAGCAGCATGGAATATCCATGGTCAAATACCAATGGCTAAAACTGCCTCGCAGTATATAGCCTGCTGCAGACCACTGTCCTAATACCAGGAACAGCACCTGGCCTATGTCGGAATACATGAATATATCAAGCCCCCCAAACCACATTATATTGCTCGACTGAAAATACCCAGACATACACAGGTAGCATTGTACTAGCACCAACACAGTAGGAGAAAATTACCCAGATTCCATAAACCAAAATGCCCAGGAACAATGTACTACTCCCACAAGAGGGGTAAGCATACTGGATGTGATAATCAGCAACATGTGTACTGGATGGCAAGATGAGAAGTGTACCCCTCACTTGTAAGACCAGACCATAGAGTAATCACACTGGATATACACACCCTGACCCCAGTCCCTGGCCAGAATACCACAGTGAAAAACATGTGTAAAGTATAGGTTGCAGCCCTCAAAACCGATGTTGAATCCACAAAAGGCCCTGTGCAAGTGCAGAATATGGGACACACCGCAGAACATGTTATACAGGCATTCCATGAACACAGCCAGGAATGCTTGGAGTATGCAATCACAAATAACAACAACACACAATGCCATACACGCAGGCATCTGGCATGCTGGCCTCCAGCCATCACCAAACCATGCAAGAGAATGAGGAAGTTACCACATGATACAGCAAACATAAAAAGGGAAGTAATCACTGACCAGTAGTATGGCAACAACGTATGTCCACACATACAATCCACTAAGTCCAGCCACAACAAGTATAATCTATGAATCCAGAGGCAATGTGACGCCAGTACCAAGTACACAGACAACCACAACGCCCCCCAATAAATACAAACATATGTGATAGATGCATCCATGTATCCAAACCAGAGGTTGAGCTCCAACAACTCAGTACTGTCAACACTAGTCAGGAGGAGAAGGTAACCACATACACCACAAACCCAGTCCCACATAGACCTACCACAACTGTAAACCAAACACATAAACACAGAAAAATATTCCCGGAGGCCTTAATTACAAACACACCACACCAACAGAAGCCTCCAAAGTAGATCACAAGCAACCACAACCTTCAAACATAGCACATGCAACGAATAGTACGTAAAGCTGGTGTGCCAAACAGTCACAGGCCGAAGGAGAAACAACATGCCTGATACAGTCGTAATAGGTGTCTGTATAGGCAGACACACAGCTGTCCCACTCACCAGACTGAACAAGGGAAAGGGTAGAGTAAGCTGCTTGTAGGCTGCCACAAAATGCCACTTAACACAAGTACGCAGGACACCCCAAAGCAAGCAGAAATATGATGCACTCAATGTCCATGCTGGTGTGAATTACCTGAGATGTACCTCCCTGGTCAACATCAAATGAGACATGGATGGTCCCTCCGAGTATGTACCCCAGGGCGGGATGTCACTGGCTGTGTGCAGCATCCAACCCTCACCAAGAATGATGCCACAGTACAAACACAGAATGCTCATGTTTAACAGCTGGCACAGTTACAGCTGTCAGTCCAAGAGGGTGTAATGTGTGTCTGCTTGAGAGGTCAAGCATGACAAGCCATGCTGCTGTTACAGGGATGGCTGTCAGCTGATACCCGTGTGCGTCTGGATACTGGATAAGGCCTTTGCCGCCTCCATAGAGCCGTATGTAGGCAAGGCCAAAAACACTACCCACCACCCTAGAAAACAAAAGTGGTAGGAAACATAAGGGTAATGCTGACCAATGCCAGATGTGTAAACTGCAATATGCATGCCTCTGAGGCACTTCCCATTATGGAGAACATTGATGCCTGTCCAGTGACAGAAGCCTGCTGCAGGCCTAGTGATAGCACACCAGCACTACTAGGTTATACCACATACCATGTGTTATGGCCCCAACACCTGCACCAAGACATCAAAGGAGGGGGAGTATACATATGCAGCACAGACACCCATATAGCCAGGTAACTGACAATGCACAAAGCAGCGGACACCACCCATGTGCACATAACTGTAGTCAAAACTGCTGTACAGTCTGTAGCATGCGACAGACCACACTCTCACACACAAGAACCCCACCCAGACATCCGAAGACACTGGACAGTATGAATGTCCCACCAAATACCAGACAAGGTACACAAAGTACCACATATGTGTCAAACCATTATGTATGCAAGGAGTCATCAGGGACCTAGGGACACAGGTCGACATTAATCTGTCATGTGACAGCCACAATGCCAATGTGGCTATGAAGACTGTTGATACTGGACACCGTATCATGAGAGGATTCACATCAACATCAACAGAAGTCACTGTGCTGCTGTACTGTTCCCTTATCAGACCCATAATCTAGTACAATGACTCATATGGGATGTACCGTACGTGACACCTGCAGTGGTTCGGAAGACCTCATAGTTACCCTACCAACAGGATAAAGGGTGTGAAATATATGTCATATGCTGCCTGGCTGTAGACACCCCAGCTGACTGCAGTCACACACTGCCTACACAGAGGCATTGTATGTCTGTTGTACCAGGCTATGTCCAACACAGGAGTAATGGACATGCTACACCACAGGAAATCAAAGCCATTGGAGCTGTGAGAGTCACAGATGTCAACCTCAACACATAATGAAATAAGATGTGCTGGAGGGACAGATACATAACCCATAGGCTCCCCACACCCAGAAACAGGATCCCAATCCATGGTAGGCAGAGCCCCTCACTGAAACCCCTCAACAGGAATATTGCCAAGTGGATGGATGACCGTACATGTATACTGGGGGTCCCCACTGTGTCACGACCAGACAGAGGCACAGTGAAGAACCTCATAAGAGGCCATAATTGAACATAACAAGGGGTGGCGAAAAACACACACACTCTAGCTAGGCTTACTAATGGCCTAGGGTGTCTAGCCTACTATGAACCCATGAACCTATGAAGATACAAAACGTACAGGACTCTAAGGATAATCACAAGGCTTACCCAACTGATGGTAGGAACCATGTTGGGCATCCACAGATATGCTCCGAATCACACAGATATTACAAACAACATAGCAAACACACACACATATTGCTAACATACAACCTGTCAGGTGCAGTGCAACCCCCCCCCCCCACCATCCCATCAGATGGTCCCCTGACATTGCAGATGCTGAGGTAACAGCCATCATCTGCAAAGCAGAACACACAGCAGCAAAGGTATGTGATGGTGTCCTGTGCTGAGGCCAACATGGACCCCAAGAGTAATGGAATGCAAAATCATACTACTGGCCAATGTCAGCCTTAACAAAGGATATGTACCCAAAGAGCAGTGTACAACAACAGTGCTCCAGTGCTCCATCACAACAAAGGTGTTGCCTGAATGGATACTCCAAACTACCACCCCAGGATCCTGACAAGCTTGTTCTGCACAGCTATGGAAAGGATCAGTATGTACCGCAGACAGAAGGCTAATGTGAACCTACTGATACTGGACCCTACACACTGTGGCTGTTGTAACTGCAGAACTGGCCCCTAAACATGTCTGACCCATTTGAAGCAGTCATTAAGGTCATTGATGAGGGCTATGTGGTCCACACAGCATAGCTGGACCGTGCACATGCTTCTAGACAATACCGTACGTGTTCAGTATGGATATGTTCACCAGCTTATATATACACCCCTATGTCAGTAGAGGGGTTGCAAAGCAGACCAAGGACAGAACTGACATGGTCAGACATGCCGCATCCATGTCAGACTACAAAGCGGATATGAGTGGCATCCCACAAGGCCTGGTCTTGGCCCCCCCACCCCCATTCTGTATACATGTCCCATAGGTATAGGCCAACATGGAAGGACTGTGACTGAGCATGTATGCAGAGGAATACAAACAGCCCACCATATCCGACCCCCAGCTGACACAAGCAACCCACAAAAGGGTCACCTACAAACAGACAACTGTAGCCATAGTCATGTCAGCAAGCTAATCGCAGAACTGTGTATAGACAACCACCATGGATATACAGTAAGTGCCCACAAATTACCACACAGGTGTTAACCCATGAGGTACCTAACATGTAATGTGAGACCTGGGTTCAAAAGGTGATAAATATCCTGCACTGGACAAACATGTGTCTGTAGTGTTCGCAGAAACATGTACCATATACCCACCCAAACATGAAGGCTGGCAGATGTAGATAAGGGGAACTCACTCTGGCTCTGCAGCCATCCTCCATCAGCATCACAACTGACTACAATAGACCCTGTGGGATATACCGCAGCAGACACCTCCATCAACTGTAAAGTCCACAACAGTACCCCACCAGGGGTAGCAAAGAGCATGAACAGACGCCATGTGTTGCCTGAGTAAACAAATTGCAGCCCCACACACCACCATCCTTCCCAGCTACAGGAAAGCTGTGCCTGATGTATGAAGCCATGTCCAACCTGGAATGAATGAACATGTTGCACCTTGTACAATCTGAATGGCAGTGAGCTATGCACATGAGAGACCTGAACCCCAGCACTGACATACATAGGACAAGCTGTACAGAATGATCCATAACATAGAAGGCACCCCCACACTTCAGTAAACTCATGGTACAGGTCAGCCAGAGTGCCACATATCGACAACCCTCAACAGGCATCCTGATGAGTGTATGGGAGATGGTAGGCTACCCTGGGTATCACTGTTATGTCAGAGGTAGACAGAGGCACAGTATACCAACCATGACATATGTAATGGCAAACTCCAGTTACAATGTGTGTCGAAGGACAAACACACCCTGTGACTCCCATCAGAAATGACCTACGGAACATCGCTAGTGTTTGCCAATGTCCACCCATGTTGTGGAATACAGTAGCAATGTTGGATGAGCCTGGTGTAGGTAGTCCATATCTGAACATATTGCAACATGGTCATATGTGCACAACTGGCCCCTACACAGTCTGTTGTGCTCACTATGAAGATGTCAAGCAGTGATAGGACTAAAGCCCACGATACTGTCCACCACAGTGAAAGTACTGAACCAGTACACTATACGGTATTACAGTGTTAGGTCATTATGAAAGTATGTTGAGAACTGTCTGCAAAGTATCCCATGCAATTCCTGCAGGCACAGTATAATCCCTGTTGTGGCAGACACGAAGCAGTTGGCCAGTTAGTACACAACATGACACCCAACACACAATCATAAACGTGCGATAATGTCGAAGGTCACACACACCCAAATATGTGGTGGACTTCAGAGTGCAACATATGGAAAGCTCACACTGGGAATGCTCGCACACTTTGATAAATGAGGCATATGTCAGACAACATGCCATGGAAAGGCTGAACTTGGCATGCTCACACACTTAGGCCATATCTCCATGTAGCAGTTGGCCAAACATATATGGTATTTGTACGTGTCAGTCCAGGAACCAACAACAACAACACAGCAATCAGCCCAGTGCACACAGTAAATGACCACAGAGACATAAGTGATATAGTGGATTGCCATCATATGCAAACATCTGCCACAGATACACAAGTTGGTCATAGGAACAGGGAATGCTATGGCAATAAAGACCTGCAAACAGTAGAACAGCACAACAAATATTGTGCATCCGACAATTGAACATATGGGTGTAGAGGTCAATACCAGGCTTCTTGCCCCAGGGAATGACAGCTCAGCCAGAGTGTGCTTGGCATCTGCATCCCCAAGATAGTAGGCTACCGTGCCACTGTAAAGTAGGTCACAGAAGGCAACATGTGAGGCTAGTGAGCTGTGCCTCTGTCAAGCAGGGGCACCGTGGAGGTCTCAGGGATTGAATGTGCTAAGCCACAGCCATGTTGTCGGTGTGTGCTGTGAGAGGGTTGCTGAGGATCTCTGACAGTAGGTGTCCGTCAATAACAGACTGAGGGGAGCCCTATCTGCATTCTCTGGACAATTCCACTGTCAACACTGTGTTGTAATGAGTATGTGTGAATGAAGTGCCATGCTGGAACTGTCCACAGATGTCCTCCCTCTGTGGGTTACAGCTCTGCAATGTATTAGGTCACTCTGTCTGTTGAACGGCGCATATATGGCCGGTGTATAGCTGACAGGTGTCTTGTTGTGGAGCAGTCATGGGTATATGTGGGATAGCATGACCAATGCAAACTGTACACATGCTCATAGGATGCAATTGTCAAGGATTATGCTGAGTGGCCAGTATAGTCCTCCAGCATGGGTCCTCTGAAGTCATCCACCCCAGTCTACACAAGTGTAGAGTCTGCTTGTGCTAAACACAGTTTGTGTGCAGTGACAACCTTGCCTGGGGGTGAAGATGAGATATGGATGTCCAGGGAAAGGTGGGTATGGTCAGATATCAACAATGGTGGTCTACCTCTGGTGTGGAACAGTGAGTACCCACGTTGCAGATGGACAGGTGCAACATGTATTCACCCATGTGGCTGTGGTGTGTGGTTCTGCCATAGCACATGGACCCACAAATTGTAGTGGCTGTAGGGTAAGGTGGTAGAGGCCTGAGTAGTTCTCACACACAATATGCCTGTACCTGATGTTAACAACTGGAATGGTGTATGTGAATACCTGCATATCCTGGCACTGTTCCCAGGATGTGGGTGTGGTGTTCTGGACTGGTTGTGTTGTGTGTTACAGGTCCTGTGGTCCCAAAGCATGGTATACAACATAACCTGCCAGTGCGATGTGCATATCTGACCCTGACGTAGGTGGCTGCAAATGCATATATATGCTATCCCCCACCTGACAGGTAGTACTACATCTACATACCTCTGTAGAAATAAAGATGCCAGCACACTAGAAATACTACAGGTGCAGACCAGATGCCCAGTAATTCGGATAGTGCGCTCTGCTAATGCGTCTCCCTCAAGTGTCATAATATAGTTAGGTAGGGGTTTGAATCCTGCAAATGCTCAGTGTGTGTGTGTGTGTGTGTGTGTGGGTGAGTGGGGTTTGTGTGTATGAAAGGCTGTGAGAGGGAAATGTCCCCTTTGGCAACTGGGAAAACACACTACAGGATGCACATTCCCCTTACTAAACACTGATAATGTCAGCACCTATAAGTACAGCAGGAGAAGGGAAGCCTCCCAGTAATGCGAATAGCATGCTCCGCTAATGCGTCCATCTCGAGTGTCATAACATAGTTAGGTAGTGGTTTGAATCCGGCAAGTGTTTGTGTTTGATTGAGGGGGGTTAGTGTGTGTGTGCAAATATGTGTGAGGGAAACGTCCCTTTTGGAAACTGGGAGAACACACTCCCCTTCCTAAACACAGATGATGTCAGCACCCTATAAGTACAGCAGGAGAAGGGAAGCCTCCCAGTAATGCGAATAGTGCGCTCCGCTAATGCGTTTATCTCGAGTGTCGTAACATTGTTAGGTAGTGGTTTGAATCCTGCAAGTGTGTGTGTTTGGATGAGGGGGTTAGTGTGTGTGTGCAAATATGTGTGAGGGAAATGTCCCTTTTGGCAACTGGGAGAACACACTACAGGATGCACACTCCACTTTCTAAACACAGATGATGTCAGCACCCTATAAGTACAGCAGGAGAAGAGAAGCATCCCAGTAATGCAAATAGCGCGCTCTGCTAATGCGTCAGTCTCGAGTCTCATAACATAGTTAGGTAGTGGTTTGAATCCTGCAAATGGCAAGTGTGTGTGTTTGGATGAGGGGGTTACTGTGTGTGTGCAAATTTCTGTGAGGGAAATGTCCCTTTTGGCAATTGGGAGAACACACTACAGGATGCACACTCTCCTTTCTAAACACAGATGATGTCAGCACCCTATAAGTACAGCAGGAGAAGGGAAGCCTCCCAGTAATGTGAATAGCGCACTCTGCTAATACGTTTCTTCTGAGTATCGTAATGTAGTTAGGTAGGAGTTTGAAACCTGTAAATGGCATGTGTGTGTTTAGATGTGGGGAGTTTGTGTGTGTGCATTTCCATATGAAAAACATGTTAGTTTTGGCAATCAGGAGATCACACTACCTGATGCACATTACCCTTTCAAAATACTGATGTTGTCAGCACCCTATAAGTATAGCCAGAGAAGAGGCACTATCTAGTAAACCGAATAGTGCGCTTTGCTAATGCGTCTCTCTCACGTGTCATGACTTAGTTAGGTAGGGGAATGAATCCTGCAAATGGCAAGTGTGCATGTGTGTGGGGGTACTAGGGTGTGTGTAAATGCAAGTGTGAGCGAACAGATCCTTTTGGGAAATACTACAATACACCAGATGCTGCATACTCCCCCAGTAAACACAGGGGATGTCACCACACTATCAGCACAGACAAACAGGGCTAGTTGGCTTGTAATGCCAATAGTGTGCTCTGCTTCTGTGTCTATTACCATTGTCAGAGTACAGATAGGTATGTTTTGGTAACCCACAATTGTCACGTGTGGTTGTGTCACACAGTATGACCTTGTGTGGGTGTTTGTACATAACAATGCATGCCATTGCCTAAACCAGCAATGGCATTGCACACATGATGTATGTGTGTGACACATACACATAAATACCTGTGACCTGCAGTAGTTACCATGTCTGACACATGCTTCGAGTGGATAAATGGTATTTGCAATGTATACCAATATGACTGTGTCTTACTGTGCAGGGTCCGCACGTGGTATGTCTCTATATAATGTGGGTGTCTATGGTGAAAGACCTACAGCAGGGGATACACATCTGGTCTGGGCCATATAGTGTACATGTAGTCGATGTACAGGTGCTGCATGTTCCCACCTGTTGTGGTAGTGGTAACATGTCATTCCACTTCAATTTGGTGACCACATGCTGTGAACCCTTCAACTAGTGTGTTGTAGCTACAGTAATGCTCATGCACAATGTTTGGCTGGATGCAGTCCGGCCATATAAACACAGTTCTTGAGACTGTCATATTGCCAGTGTTGTTATGGAGGATAGGTGGTCTTCCTGTGTATGGGAGGGTTGTGTGTGCCAGGCTATGAACCAGATGGCAGTCCGACACACTGTTAGCTGCACATAAGTAGGCCCTGATGGTTTGTGCTGTGCCAACAACCTGGAGGTGTGTGTATCTGTGTTATCTTGGGATACCACCCCCCTATCCATGTGTGTTACATGTGTAGGGGACGACAGGCATGGTATGGGGCATAACCTGTCAGTGATGGGTAACACCTGTGAGCCATGAATCATGAATCTGGTACTGCACAGACATTGCAGTTCACCGTGCTGAGGGCAGTGGCTGGTGCATGCATCTTCCGGTGTACACTGCTGTTGTTGTGTAGCAGCACTGTTAGTGTCCTAACCTGTGTGATACCCACGGAGGTCGCTATGTAAACCATGTCCTGCAGCATAAGGCAGTATGTGTGTACCAAGGAGCTTTGCCATTATACATCGGGCCATGGGTGTCACGTGCAAGATGACCCTTGCACATCATTGTGGCTTCCCTAGCATGTAAGCACATGTTGACAGCCAGTGGATAACCTATGAATGACAGTGGAGACTGAGCATAATGTAGAAATACAACACCCTTCCCACATATAGTGGTAGAATACCTGGTGAGGGTATGTTGGCAACCAACATCAGGCTCATACTGGCCTGTGCCACATGCTGAGAGATCCATTCTATGTTCCCTATCATGTAGTCCAGGGAGGTATGTCTCAGGCAGCCATACTGGCATGGTCAATGAGTGAATCATATCTGTCCATGCCTCTGACTGACCTGTATGCATGTGTGCTGTGGTGGACCATACTGCCCCTGAGGCATATCACTGTGACCTTCACCAGATACAGCCTGTTGAGTGGGACCCCAGTGCAGCACACAAGACAGGTACCTCACATGTCTGTAGCAGGTGTGTTGTGTAGCCCTACAGGCTGTGAGTGTGTGGCACAGGGGATGTGCGTGCCATGTGTGGCATGTGCTCTGTTCCGATGGAACATATGCCTGTGTGCCAGCTACGGAGGTGTGTGATGCCCAGGCAGGCTGCTATTCTGAGTCCCCACGTATGCCCCAGTGTGTTCAGCATGCTGTCAGTGCGTGTCAATGTCTGACTTGTATTGTAGTCACTGTAATATATTTTATTGATTTATTTATTTATCCTACATTTGTTGACTGGGATAGTCCGACTGGATGCATGTCCATTTCCAAGGGAGGCCTGTGGAGACAAGCTACGAGGGTAGCAGATACAGCATTACATAATACTAGCCATTACATATAACAAACAGATTATTTACAGAAATTACATAAGTAAGCAAGTCAAACATGTTCCACATTAATGTTAGTTCTGAGCACAAGTCAGGATTAAATTAAAATTACACAGTAAAGTGGTTCACAGATTTTACACATTCGAGTTAGCCAGGCTTGATACATTGACATAGCCAGTTAAGTGACAAATGTTGTTTGAGTCTACTGTTAAATTGACCTAAGGTGGACAGTAGGGTAATAGCAGCTGGAAGTGAGTTCCAGGATCTACTTACAGGGTTTGCAAAGAGAGAATCACCGGCTGTGTTATTAAACCTGCTAGTCTGAAGTAGTAATTTGTTTGAGGATCGAAGTGGTCTAGGATTGTTATAGGGGGTGATAATATTTGAAGTGCAGGAGTATTGTCTGGATTATAGAGGGTTTTATAGGCCATAATCAGTTGGTTATACTGTATTAGGCTGGGTATTGCAAGCCAACCAAGCTAATTTAGATTGATGCAATGATGTGTCCTAAAAGGCAGCCCAGTGGCAAACCTGGCAATGTGGTTGTAGCAAATTGAATGTTTGTTAAGGACAGTCTTGTTCATATTCGAGAGTAGAGGGGATGCATACAGAAGGGTTGAAACAAGGTGTGAGCAAGCTATGGCACCTTTAGCTGGAGGGGCTAGGAAGGCTTTAATTCTGTAAAGTGACCATAGTTTTCTATTGATGGCTTTGATAATCTGGTTAACATGTAGGTCACATTTGAGATTATTGTCTATGATGACACTTAATAGTTTCGGAGATGGGTCAGGGGAGATTATTGTGCCATCAGTTGATGTTATGGTAACGGTGAAAGTGGTAGACCTAAGTGTTGGTGAAATAACAGCAGTTTAGTTTATTTGGGATTTAGGATCAGACGATGTTCAGAAAGCCAGTTTTCTATTGTATTAAAGGAGGTCTGGGTAGCTGACCATAACTCTACTGGAGATGTGGCTGAGCAGATCAGAGTAGAGTCTTCAGCATATTGGATACAGCTGACTTTTGGGATGACAGTATAAAGGTTGTTAATGAAGATGGAGAACAGCAAAGGCCCTAGTATAGAGCCTTGTGGTACTCTGAGGGTGTTAGGTAGAAGGTTAGAGAGTTTGTTCTGCCAGAGGTCTGCCTGCTGTCGACCATGCAGGTAGGATTGAAACCATTGGAAGGCTCCAGTATCTAGACAGTGTTTGCAGGGTGTGGAGTACAAGTTGGTGATAAACCATATCGTATGCCTTGGAAAGATCCAAAAAGAGGGCTGAGGATATATAATTAGTGTTGCAAGTATGGTTTATGTGTTAGTAAAGGCTAGGAGGCCTGATGTAGTGCTGTGATGAGGATGTAAGCCATGCTGAGTGTCTGCCATAATGCGATTTTGGATTAGGTGGTGCATGAATTGTCTATGACGAAAGTTTCCATAATCTTTGCAAGTGGAGAGAGTATAGCTATTGGCCTATAATTGGAGAATTCAGTAGAGCTGCCTCCTTTGTGAAGTGGGATTATATATGACATTTGCCAGATGGTGGGAAAGTTAGATTCTACCATGGTTCCTTTGATTACCTTTGAGACGGAGTAAGCAATAGCATCATCTGGTTTTGATAGGTACTCGGCAGGGAGTTGATTGGCAGAAAGCGTAGTGGGTTTCACTGTTTCAATCAAGGTACGGAGAAGTGAAGTGGCGACTGGTTGGCAGCTGAACGAAAGTAGTTTTCTAGGGGTGCTACTTTCAGGACCAGGGGAGCTAGGAGGTAGATGGTTAGCTAGGGCCTGAAATGTCTCAGTAAAGAACTGGTCAAAACTATCAGGAACATCTTCAGGGGTATTATCAATAGTAGTAGCAGGGATTGGGGTTGACGTTTGTCCAGGATGTAGTATATATGACATGGCACCTGACAGTGTATGGCATTACTGGGTTCAGAGAGACCAGTCCCCAGATTGGCTGTGTGGTGGCATCCCACACATGTGTTGTACGGTCCTGGCCAAGGGTGATGGCTGACTGGATACATGTGGCAGCTGTGACATTGACACATGACTCACATAAACCACAACTGGAACCATAGAGGCGATTCACAGGTTACCTTTGCACATGCTACCCTAGTAGTGTGATTGCCATGGTGAGTACCAACACATAGGGCCAATGGGGAGCAACATACTGAAGGTGTGTATGTGTGGGTGTACCGCTACTGTTTCATAGCACTGACATATATGACTGCACACATGGGTAAATGCCAGGTAAGACGTGTGCAATGTGTCACAGGCAATGTACATGCGTACAGGACAGACAGTGACGTTCTGTCATGTGTAAAGTTGACATACGTATCGTACGCTATGCAGATGTCACTATAAGTCTACAGAAGCACTGTAACTCTGCATTGCAGGTGTAAGCAGTGTTCCAGGGAACCCCAAGCAAACATGCATGCAAACAAAGCTACAGTAAACAGGGCTGGAAGTAGTGCATTATACAACACAGAAGGGGTAACAATAACAGTAAGTAACAATGCAAATATGTAGGCACTATCAACATGTACCCAGGAATACGCAGCGCAGATGCCCATGGTAGAACTGATATTATGTCATACTTATTTGTGATTTGGATTACATTGGTACTGCACACATATCTACATGCGCCAACATCCACATGGCATAGTCATTGTGGGCAACTTGACACCATTACTGTACATGTCCACCATTGCATATCACTACTTGCATTAGCTTTCCCCCTGTGCTACCCATGTATGCGGCTATCTGTTGACAACCTTACCACCGGCATGCAATTATGTGCAGCTGTTATACTTTGGTATGTACTATGGGTGGAGATAACAATTCAGGACATTCATACAGTTATTGCAGCAGGCATGCTGGGATAAACACGCAGTCATAACAGCACACTGTACTGTTACCAACATGATACTACTAATACACTTCTATGTAGTCACCCTGTGCATCAGCAACATGTTTACCTGTTCCCGCAATGATGTTGGAGATTGCAGGAGGTGGCACAGTGTCATCATATGCACAGGGTGTGGATTAGGTATGCCTGAGTCAGCCACTGATACCACCAATTGATATGTGTGTGTATGTCTGTTGGTGAGGGGCAGCAGTACAGGGTGGGGCAGTGTTGGTGCAGTGTGTGTGTGTATGTGGTTGCCCTAGGTGTTAACATTTTGCATGTGTGTATGCACACACACAGTTCCACCTCATGGCTGCCATATACAGGGATTTGTGGACAGCCACAGACTGCACCTGGCAGGCCATACAGATCAGTGTCTGTGCACACGGACACGGTACCTGTGCCTGGCAGGGGTGCTACGGACCGTATCCAGTACAAAGCCAGACTGGGTACTGTCATCAGAAGTGGGAGTGTGTTGACTGGACACAAGTCCCTGTTGGGACTGTCCAGAGCCACGTGCACGTGGTCTCCTGGGGCATTCCAATGGCAGCACAGACCCAGCAATGCTGGGGCTGCTGCTTGCACTATGGGGGCATGCATGAGCCTGTTGTCATCCACGCCGACTGCCAGCTGCTGCTGCTGCCGGCATACAGCCACATCGATTCTGCAAATGCCCACCATTGCCCTGGCTCATGGACATCTGGTTGTGGAACTGCTGTAATACGTCCCCACAACGTCTGTCTATGACATCAGTGAAGTTACGGATAGCATCCGCAATGTCACGCATACTGTCTGTCATGGCTGTGCGACATGCTCTCAGCTCCCTCAGACCCTGTCTGGTGTACCTTTCCATACGTGGCTGTGCCTGCATGACAGTCTGAGACATAGCTGAGGTTGACAGACCTATTTGGGCACATCGGCCAGAGGCAGTATGCCCACGGATGCCCCCACGAGAACCCATGGGCAGTACCATCCGAGGACCCTGCCCATGGCTGCTGTGTGGGGACGCATGTGCCACAGGTACCACATTACTCTGGTCTATGTCCGTTGTATTCTGTCCATCACCTAGGGACAATGGTGACAAAGGATGTACAGGCAGGATGACTGTGCGCAATGATGGGGCTGACAGCTGTGTACTGTCAATTGGCTGACCAATGGCAGACCCTGACACACCTTCCTGTACCATTACACAAATATCATCATTACCAGTAGCCGTGGCACAGGATTCAGGTTCCCTGCTGCAGGTCACCAGAGCAGCCCCAGAACCTGTGGGAGGAAGACAGGAAACACAGTTTACAGTCTCCAGACATTGTTACCAGTGATGCACTTATGCACACATGCACACATGCACACATGGACACAGGCACACATGCACACATGGACACAGGCACACATGCAGACATGCACACGTGGACACATGCACACAGGCACACATGCACACATGCACACATGCACACAGGCACACATGCACACATGCAGACATGCACACATGGACACATGCACACGTGGACACATGCACACATGCACACATGGACACATGCACACATGGGCACATGCACACATGCACACGTGGTCATGTGTACACATGCACACATGCACACATGCACATGTGGACACAGGCACACATGCACACATGCACACATGCACACATGGACACAGGCACATATGCACAGATGCACACGTGGACACAGGCACACCTGCACACATGCACACATGCGCACATGCACAGCCTGCAGTATACACACAGAGCACTACTGAGTTACACTACTGTTACTCGCATTATCAGGACTATTATAGGTTATGTTAAACACACTCACCAGCATGGATGGCCTGCCTTGCTGTAACCCTGGAGGGACCTGCAGAAATGATGAGATTAATGTCAGTGGGCACAACTGTGCCATTGATATTGCATATGATACAGTGTACAGAACAGTCAAGTGTACATATGGCATATTACCTGCATGCTCAATGTCATGCTGCTGTGTGGAACCAGCCTCCATCATAATGCAGGTGTACTGCTGTTGGTGTTCTGGGGCTGGAGCCACAACACTTAGGAGTAGCCCCTCCAGTCTGGTGAGGGGGGATGTGTGGCCACCCCACCTCCTGTGGCGACCTGTTGCCTGTGGATATCTGATGCACGCTGCTAGACACTTCAGATTAAATCACTGCAGTGATGTCGTACCTGCTCATATGTCCTGTTATGCATGCCAATATCATTTACCCTACGGACAAGGTCTTGCCACAGTGCGGCCCTCTCCTGCTGATTCTGACTGGTGCGGGAAAACAGGATGTCATACTCCCGCACCAGGCTCTGGTGGATCTCCTCATCTTCCACCACAGAGTAGGTGGGGTTACGCTGTCACGCCATCTCCCTGGAAGAGAACACAAACAGGATATCAGCAGACCATGTCAGCAATATATGGCACACATACTATACATGATACTCATGAGTAGTGATATACTACTACTCCCATATGTTGCATGTGTGTGTGTCGTGGTGGATACACAGGTACATGGCCAGATATCAGTGCTCAGCCAACACCTGTGCAACAATACCTGCCACATTCCACACAACATAGTAGCATGCCCCATCGGTCAGCACACACTGACAGGTGCAATGCACAACCTCACTCTGGGGGTTCATCCCAAGGTACTGTATGTGGGACACCGTCCACTACTGTGATGTGGACAGAAGTTACTCGGCCTGGATATACATATCCCACCACCACCACCAGCACAGTAGACTACTTTGATATGTATGTGATTAGACAGTTATTCACTTGCTGAGACTGAGATGGTATCCATGCAGTACACTGGGCCAGTGGAAGCCACAAGCCACACTGCTGACCCCTTTGCAAATGCTTACCACGGACATGCCACAGATTGCATGGAACTTGCACACATTTCTAACCCAGACCCTATGCACAAAGGTTAGGCATCCTGTCCGGTGGACCCCAGACAGAGGCAGATTGTATAACAATAGCAGGAGGCTACTGCAGGACAGAGCACATTCACATTAAGGGAAGGCATCTGTGGTCAGCACTGGTACTACGCTATGGTCCGTCATAACAATGGCCACGGCCTACTCTGGGAGGGAAATGGACACAAACACTATGGATGACCACAAGGCCTTCTTCAGTTATGTTACACATATGGACCACATGCCTCAGATATGCTCTGTGTTAATACACACCTACTTAACATTCACCAAACACACGGATATTGGCAACAATCTTGCAGACATGTTCAGTGCACATATCCCCCCTCCTTCTCCCCCACCAGTTGAAATATTTATCACGACCTCCCTATCATCTCACATGTCCAGGTGAGGGTCGCCCTCAGCAGAGAAGAACACACAGCATCACTGTGACCTTGTGGTATCCCTGGATGTGTGCTACCGGCACTCCGAGAGGATATACAACCGCATATAACACCGATAATTTATCTTGGCCGTACTACAGGATATGTACCTGGACAGTGGCATACAGCAACAGTGGTCCCACACGACTAAGGGGGCACCTCGACTGACCCTGGGAATTACCACATCATATGCATAACGGGCCTGGTATGCTAAGTTATGGAATTATGCAGTATGGGATGCATATGCAGTGACATCGGGTACCTGCAGACACTTGTTTCCAGCCAGTGTGCCTTTGGGATGGGCTGATCCTGACTTTTGAACCTGGCTGACCTTTCCAAGCAGTCACTACAGCCATTGCTGGGCCAACGCACAGACATCTGCTGCCAGGATCATGGCCTATGGTCATCCCCTTTTGGTGGAACTACGTACACACAACATATCACATGGACATACCTATGGATACAGACCTATGACACATTTGGAGGGTTCACAGTATGCACACTATTAACCTGCTACTTTGCATTACCTGTGTTTGTCGCAGCTGGTTGTGTTACCACAGCTTCTGCTTGCTGCTGCTACTGTCAGTGCTGACAGCTTCGGGTGACAGTCACAGTGTCTAATTTTTTTTTTTGCTCCCTCTCTCTCTCTCTCACGTCTCGCTCTCCCTCTGTCTGCTTACAGACAATGTAATAAATGTATTGCATGTGGGGAGTGTTAGCACTGGATGCTTTTGTAGGTATCTGCATAGGTCCATGTGATGGCCTCTGCACCAATTGTAAGCCAGCATTTGCTAATTGCATACAGTCAGTTGTGTACTGATTGCAGTTCTCACTGTGATTTCAGGCCAGTGCTATAAAAGGGAATGTGGGATAGGCGTTGCCCTTTCAGATTGTGAGGGCGGGGACCATGCTGGTATGCTGTGGACAGTGTTCTGTGAGTGTAAAGGTTAGTATCTCTCTCATGATTCAGGCTGTGTTGTGTATTCACATTTCTCCATTCCTCCCTCATGTTCCCTGTAGCAAGTGTGTATGCACATTGACTCCTACAACTATATATATATATATATATATATATATATATATATATATATATATATATATATATATGTACATATACATACATTTATATATGTACTTTAACTGACCTTATTATCTACAAGCTGCCAAGTAGCATGGCTGCTTCTGTTCACACACTACTATTATGGAAATCCAGTAGTTTTGACAGTAATTTTAAATGACATGCTTTGTGTACTACACATCCTATATTCCCTTTACATTCATCCCTACTATTACATGTTATATTTATTTTAGCACAATGTTTTTGTATAAGAGTCATGGCTTAGTGGTAGGTCGTACAGTCTAGTGTTTCCAAGGTCCTGGGTTCGGGACTGACAGTGGGATTTTATTTTGCTTTTGAACTGAGTACAGGACCTATCAATCAAAGTGACTAAGGCACATTTAAGCAGTTGTAACCAGGTTAGTGCTGGTTTGCGCGGAGCTCACGCATGCGCACTGGCAGTTAGCAACGCGCACACAAGCGCACACCCGCTTACAACCGCTTAACGGTGCTTACTCTGGTGCACACCCGCTCTATTTTCTTTGAAAGAAAAGAAAATGGAGAGACAGGAAAGTGGTGAAAAAGGGGTCACAAAGAGGGTAAGACAGTAGAGAAACAAGCTTGGGATGTGCAGGAGGGATGTAGGTAAGGCCCATAGCTGCCCATTTCTTCATCTGCAACAGCTGTGCATATGTATGTAATTTGGTGTGACATTTGAAACCTTCCACCCCTGAGAGAGGTGTCAGGACAACAATAATACTTGTTGTACAGCAAATTGTAATTGATAGGTTCCATGTCCAGCAGACATGAGTGCGGAATGGGCAGCTATGCATGGGGTGTAATTTTTTTGTGGGTACAGAGTGCCCTTTTATTTATTTTTTTTTCAGGTGAGAGTGGTATGTCAGGTGAAGGAAGTCGGTACAGCTGGGGAGGTAGATTGGGTAGGTAAACAGACAAGACAAACAAGACGCATACAGGGGCGGTGTATGACACGTGTGGGGGGGTTACACAATTGACGGGGATGGAGGTTTGGATATCCAGAGCCCATGAGCCCACAGATGGCAACAGTGGAACTGATATCATCACCCATAGGCAGTTGCCACTGTTCCTTCACTGCCCAGGACAGGGCTGTGCTGGGGGCTGTGTAGGCCGGGCAACAGGCATGCCCGTTAGTTGCGCCACCCGTGCCTCGAGCTGGTGTAGGGGCTCGAAAACAGAGTCCCGAATCTCCCTATGCACACAGTCCGGACGCTACGGAGGGTGAGTGTTGGTTCTCCTCCGGCCACACTTGCAGAGGGGGGCGAGCCCCATCCCCTGCAGTGCTTCCACCTGCAGGTGGAACAGGGCCACCGGAGGAGGGTCCGGACTCGGCACTAGTGCCAGGTGCACTCGCCAGCTGAGGTGGGAGAGGTGGGTCCGCTGGAACCCGCCTTCCCTGTTGTCCTATGTTTTGCATTATGTGATGACAGTTTGGGTTAGTGACATATAATACCATTCACAATTAGTTGTAACAGCATGCATTAGTATTCCCATTAACCAAACACCCAGATATTCACACCATTGAACAGAGTGCATAACACATGCATAATTTGAAGAGAAATATACAGTCCAACAACATGCAGGGTTAATTGATGGCAACAGGCCATCAGGTGTGGATGTATGAACAGGGCAGATGCATCAACGGACATGCAAATATATATGACCCAACAGGACAAACGTCCAGGGGTGTTAATTGTGATTGCACATACCATTTTCACGTGGAATGGGTTATATGTGGTTATAGGGTGGGGTAAAGAAAGTAATATTAACACCTTCGAATAACAATACATATGCTGTACATTTCTAATAGCTACAGTTATATACACACTACTGTTCTAACTATAGTTTCCTATATGATAACTATTTCAACTTGGTGATAGGACTGTTACTGCAACATCAATATACATTTTATTGTTCTTCATGCACATTCATATCTAGCTTTGTTCAGCTACATCATCCTGCTACATTTGCTTTATATAGCTGTAGACAAGTGTGGATGTTTGGTATATCAGACAATCATCCTATCTGCATATTGCAGACTGAGAGCAACATATCCAGATTTTGGGATACACATTCCAGATGCAGCAACACTTTGAACAGATTTCGCTGTTTGGTTTTGAATCTCACATGCATTTCATTCTGTCTTGACTGCAGTATACTTTATTCAGGGGTTATTACTACTGTATTGCTGGATTCATGACACTTTCTCACACTCTCTCACTTGCTTTCATTTTACTATTCAGGATGGCACTTACTTCTAGGCTTTATTGACATGTTCTACCTGTAGTTATTACAATCCTTTCCAGCAGTCTCACTTCTGTCATGTTTCAGTATTTCTACAGGGATATATTTCACACATGTGATTTCATCATCTTCTGCAGCTATACTTTTCAGCTTGCTGCAGGTAGTGTACTATTTTCTTACAAGTAGGGCATTTTTATTTCAGAATATATGTCAGACAGTTTCATTTTTCGGTTTAACTTACAGGCTGAAACACACTTTTGTAATCAAGCAATACTTGCAGACACTTTCACACTGTTACTTGCAGATTTTATTCCTTACTGACTACACTGCACTCTTTTGCTGACTGTCATACTTTTATATTTCTTTACAGTTACTGGTAGTGGATTACTTACCTGCCTGGTGGCGCAACCACACCAGCCTATCGCCATAGGCTCTGCGGTTCACAGAACGGACACCTGCAGCTGTAATATAAATGAAGTAATATTGGAATACACATCTCCATAATATCAGCTAGTTTAATTTCTTACATACATAATTAAATGTTACTTACTCAGTAGTGGGGCGTTGGGTGTTTGCCGGGCCTCCTGGATTCAAAGGTTCAGTTGGTCCTGCTTGCGTCTCCTCAGGTCCGCATGGTGGTGACGGACCTGCTCACCGGACCTTGGAATCCCTGTGGCACTGGTGAGATCATGAGCCAACCGGTCCCACGCCTCGGCCCTGTATGCTCCCTAGAGGACCTGGCCCTGCATGAGTTGGGCCTCATGATTTTGGACTAGGAGCCAGACCATGTACCTGGACTCCTCAACACCCCACCTCTGTGATCGAAAGCAACTACCCTCTCCTACTCCTGTCATTCTGCCTGCAGGTCAGTTCTACAATCGTTTATGTTGTGTATTCCCGCCTATGGGGCTTATATAGTCCATTTTTCCTGCACATATCTGTGATTGGCCATTTTGGAATTGTATCAACTTCAGTAAACCTGCATTGTCATGCTCTGGTTTGTATTCATTCCTATATATTAGCTATTATTGCATTTAAAGGTACGGCTGTCATGGCTTAGTGGTTCTGTACCTTGACTATGGTGTATAGTATCCTGGGTTCAAACCTGGCCACTGCTTTTTATTTTGTCATGACTGTCTAGACATGCTGAGGGGTGTGTCTGTGTAAAGGCAGTTTTGATACGGCTTGCTCAACGTTGCCCGTCGGTTAGCTTGTTTGCGCGGTGCGCAGCTCCGCGCAAACAGGGTACGCTGCTTTAAGCCTAATTTGGCTATCGGCACGCATATTACGCTCAGCTCAGTTAGAGGCACATAGATTTAGCGTGTTAGACCACTGCTCAGCTATGGGCACTCATTTTGCACCAGTTAAACCACTGCTCATCTACGGGCAGATGCACTCACTCTGTTAAACTGTAGCTCAGCTATGGGCACATCTGGCATTTTTTATTCTTTTGTTACCTCACATTTCTTCAATATAAATGGGCTATTTCATTACATTTTACATAAATTGTGGTTTTATGTGTACATATTTGTCAGGGACTTGTTTCCTGCTTATTTTGCTAAGAAAAAAAAATTGGTGTTGTGGGGGCTCGAACCATGAATGCCTGCTTTCCAGCCAACATCTTTACCGCTACGCTACTGCTTCCTGGCTTATTTTGCATATTTAGTTCTTATATGCTTTCCCACTGACTGCTAACTGTAGCTGCGCTACGGGTACGCCCGCGCAAACAAGCACACTCATGGTTAAACATTTTTACAATTTAAAAAAATATATAAAACATGTTTATTTATATGTTTTCTGTTCATAGTCTGTGGGGGCATGTGTTGTGTTCTGTTTATTCACATTTCCGTGGACTCTGTCGTGGGTGTTTACTTTGGGTACTTTTCCTCTTCTGGGGGCATGTCTGCTTACAGGGCACGGCCTATGGACATGCCCCCTACTGTCTTACACGGACCGTGTTGGCCTTAAGTGTGATTCAGCATGCTCTCATGAATATGCAGAGCATGCTGACATCACTCCGTTTAACTGCAGCCTCCGTGTATGAGTTATAACTCTTACATGCAGGCTTCGTGAATCCTGCCCATACTTTTTAACATTCTTCATTAATAGATTGCCTAGAAACTGTTCTGAGCAATGTATATTACTGTAATCTGAGGAATATATCATTCAAATTTTCCATTTTCTGTTTTCAGGCATGGAAGATCAAACCAGAAACTAAGATGTGCACATCAAGCAGATGCACAGAATTGAGGAACAGTGGCAGGAGAGTGGAATGTTGATTATTTTTTGTTTTATAAAATGAAATGCATCTGATCCTGTTTACAGGTCTGTATTTTTCACAATAACATGTATACTGATTAAAATGTAGGAAAACCCGTGATGCATCAGTAAGGTCAGTGGGATTATCACACTACAGCTGTCCTTAAACTGTGATTTAAATTTAAAAATGTTGAAAGCTCATGTAGAATTAAGCAGTTGTTTCAGCACACGGTTTTTGAATTGTACTCTACAACCGAAATAACATCTGGGTTGCTGTATCTGTCATACATAGGTGACTTCATGCCATACAAGTGCTAGTGCTTTGGTTGTTGCTTGTAATGTATGGTTTGACATGCTTGCATAGAAAGAAGTTATGTCTTAAAATAACGTTCCATCTGTGTTGTGGATCTTTGTTCATTCATTACTATTAGGACCTTGGTTCTGTCCTCAGAACTGATACGACAGTTTCCAAGCTCGTGCCAGCCAAAAACTCTCAGCTAAGACCTACCCACAATGCCCCTCTCATAGTTACTCCAGATAGAGTTTGCCCGCCCCTATATAATAGACATAGGAAATAGAAAAAATAGTAGAAGGCTCTGTCTGAGCAAATACCCTAACCCGGAGTTCCTAAAGTCCACCAGGAGTCCAGGCAGGTGGAAGTAATGATTGAACAAAGATCTACAACACAGATGGAACATTATGGTAAGACATAACTTTTTTATCTGATGCTGTAAATCTTTGTTCATTAATTACTATTAGGGCTGAGTCCCCAGCTACTTGAGTCCTGGGTGGCTCTAAGGAAGGATATTCCTGAGCACCATAAAACCAAATGATGCTCATCCCCTGGAGGCCAAATCCAATTTGTGATGAGAGATAAAGGTATGAGGTCTTGCCCAAGTGGCTGCTGCACAGATATCATCCATAGAGGCTCTGGAATGAAATGCTACAGAAGCAGCTATAGGTCTGGTAGAATGAGCCTTTATTCTGGAAGGAAAGGATAGCTTATTCTTGTTGGTAGATAAAAGTAATGACATTTTTAAGCCAGGAGGAAAAAGTCACTTTGGAAACAGGTTTACCCAATCTGGGTCCTGCAAAAGCCACAAACAATTCATCTGTTTTCCTGAATGATATAGTCCTGTCCAAATAACAATGAAGCTGCTGATGCACATCAAGGGTGTGCAAAAGGTACTCCCCTCTATTAGAATGCTGAGGGAAGAAATCCGGCAGGTCAATAGATTGGTTAATGGAAAATCCAGAAATTACCTTGGAGAAGAAAGAAGGGTCAGTACGAAGGGACACCCTAACCGTGTGGAAAATCAAGTAAGGTCTCTTGGCACTCAAGCCCTGCAGCTCAGATACGCTTCTCGCTGAGGTAAGTGCTACTAAAAGTAAGGTTTTCCATGACAAACAATTTAAATCACATGAATCAAAGGGCTTGAAAGGTGGACCTGTGAGAGATTGAAGTACCAAAGTCAAGTTCCAGGGTTCTAAGGGAGGCTTGACCGGAGGTTTAACATGTAATAACTCTTTTCAAAAAAGTCTTGCATAGGTGGTGTGACATAATCAAAGAATTTTCAAGTCCATTATGAAAATTGGTGATAGCTGCTAAATGTACAGTGATCGTCGATGCTGAGACTCCTGTATGTAAAAAAAGTAGTCAGGTATTGTAGGATCTCTTGAATAGGCATAGAGAAAGGGTCTAAGTTCTGATCTTTGGTCCAAATAGAGAACCTAGTCCATTTACTAGAATAAACTTTCCTGGTGGAAGGTTTGTGTGAAGCCAAAAAAATTTCATGAACAGGAGATGGGATGTCAGGCAGCCTGGCAATCATTTTAGTGGAGGAACCAAGCTGTGAGCTTGAGACTGAGGAGGTTCAGATGAATCAGTCCCTGAGGATAAGATAACAGGTCTTGCGAATGATCTAGGATCCATGTGCTGTGAATCAGATGAGGATATAGAAACGGGAACCAGACTGGAGGGGCCAGTAGGGGCAATGAGGATCACTTTGCTTCTCAACCTCTGAGCTTTCTGGAGAAATTTTGGAATGAGGGGAAATGGGGGAAAGGCATACAGAAGACTCTGGGACAATCATGTATTAGAGTGTCCCTCAGTGGTTCTCTCGAGGGGGGGATCAGGGCAAAGTAGCTTCTGCATTTGTAGTTTAGGGGATAAGCAAACAGATTCCAGCAAGGCTTGACCCAGCATTGGAAGATCCGATCTGCTGTTACAGGGTTGAGGGACCACTCATGAGGCATCAGGATGTTCCTGCTCAAATTGTCCGCACTAAGGTTGAAACTCCCAGGAATGTGTGTTGCTATAAGAAAGCGGATGGAAGCTATCGCCCAATGCCAAATCCTCATGGCTTCACAACACAGGAGGTAAGACCTGGTTCTGCCATGCTTGTTGATATACCAGATGACTGACATGTTGTCTGACTGAATTGCAATGGTCCCAGAGAGTAGGGATGCATGGAACGCTTGCAACACTAAGAGAACTGCCCCCAGTTCCAGGACATTTATGCACAAATTGGCCTCCATGGGGGACCAGGTACCTTGGACCGTCTTTCCCTGGAAATGCCCCCACCCACCCTAACAGGGAACAGGTTCATGATCACCATGGCCATGGGCTGGGCAAGACAGAACAGATGACACCAAAGATTCATTTGTGGCTTCATCCACCATAGCATTTCTTCCTTGCAATGGTTTGTAAGACGTATCATGTGGTTGAGTGGGTGAGTTAGAAATTACCATTGTGCAGAAAGGAGCCACTGCAGGATTCTCATGTGCAGTCTTGCTAGTGGTACTAATGTAATAGCAGCCACCATGGAGCCTAAGAGTTGCAGTACAAGATGTGATGGTACATAGGTCTGAGGAAGAAGGTCTTGGATTTGGTGTCTTATTTTCGAAAGCCTGTGAGGGGGAGAGAAGCTTGACAGGATGTTGTGTCGAAGACCGCTCCAATAAATTCCAGTGTCTTCATTGGGGACATATGATATTTGTCCTTGTTTATTGTTATCCCCAAGTGGAGAGTGAGACCTTGAGTGTAAGCGAGGCTGCAGACTAGGAGATTCCTCGTCGGAGTGGTAAGGAGCCAATTGTCTAGATAGGGAAACACCTAGAATACTTGTACTCGAAGATGAGCTACCACAACTGCCATACATTTAGTGAACACTCGGGGGGCTGTCGAGAGACTGAATGGCAGTGCCCTGAACTAGTAGTGATTGGCTCCCATCCAGAAGCGGAGAAACCTCTGGGAGCAGTGATCCATATTTATGTGGTAGTATGCATCCTGGAGATCTATAGAGCACATCCAGTTGTCCCTCCCTAGGAAGGGAAGAATGGACTGTACCGTGACCATTCGGAATTTTTGAGGTTTGATAAATTTGTTCAATAGGCTGAGATTCAGGAGTGGTCTCCAGTCCCCTGTCTTTTTGGCACTAAAAAGAACCTTGAGTAAAACCCAGATCCTGTCTGGTCTGGTGGGACTGGTTGGATGACTCTTTTTCTTAGCAGATTTTCTATTTCTAAGTCTGCTAATTCCCTCTGATTGGGTGGTACATCGATGATTCATTTGATGGGTCTGGGAATTAAATTGAATGGTATTTAGTAGCCTCTGGATATTATTCTCTGCACCCAAACATCGGTAGTAATAAGATGCCAGACTCGTAGGTGTAGAGAAAAATTACCCCCGACTGCTTCCAAAGGAAAGCAATTGGGCTGCTGCTCAGGAGCGCTGGTAGGGTCTTCCAGAGAAAGAATCTCTAGTGCCCTGGTAACACAGACCCCCTCTACCCCGAAAGGGGCATCTTCCATATGAATTGTCCCTTCTTCCCCAGGGGGATTGTTCATCAGGAGTGTCAAAAAAAGATCCTTGGGATTTCTTGAACCACATTTTCCTCATTTCCGGTTCCTGGAGTAGGACCGCTGGGGGTTGGAAAAGCATATGCCCACAGCAGACAAGGTCTTTCTGTCTTTTTCACTATGTACAATTGTGTGTCGTACTTTGGGTCTAAAAAGTGCAGATTCCCTGACAGGTGCATTGACGAAGGAAGATTTAAAGGGGTCTGCAAAGTCACACAACTGCATCCAAGCATGACGTCTCATGACAATGCCTGATGCGGCAGCTCGAGCTGCCCCTCGGTGGTATGAGATATCAAATGCATTGAGGAGTTTGAGATGGATTCAAGGGTAGCTAGCTGTAAGGTGACAGTATCACGTACCTCATCAGGCAGTACCCTCACCAAAGAGGAAGACGTTTCAGAAATTAGGTCTCTTTGGAGGTGAGTAAAGTGTGCCAGATAGTTCAGTGACCAAATGGCAAAGGGTGCTGAAGCACAGTTCAACTTCCCTAGTCTGTCCATGGTCCAGGACTCTCTGTTTGGAGGATGGACAGTGAAACTATCTTCTGCCAGTTCCCTCTTGGTGGTCACCACCATGACCATAGAATTAACCATCAACTGCTTGGACCAGTGGGGCTGGTCTTCAGGTGTAGATAAAATTTTGTCTGGCCTCTGGGGGACAGATTCTACATTGTCCGGGGCCTTCCAAGCACACTGCACAATGAGTTTAACAAGATCATTTGCTGATGGGGTCACCCAGGACGTAGATGGCCAGGCACGGAAGGCCTGCAAGAACACTGATTCCTCAGAAGAAGGGTTAGAGGACTTCTAGTCTCCCCGCTGCTTGAGGATTTTGAGAATGTCTCCGAATGAGACATCATCTGGGTGAGACCATGGAGACCCTTCCCCCTCATCACAATCATTGTCTTTGGTGATAGATTCCTCCGGGGAATCAAGGTGCTTCCTCTTGCACCATTTCTTCAGGGGTGGCTCCCCAGTGGGATCTTCTGAGGAGGGGTTCTCTTCAAAGGGGGATCATGTAATTCTGTGCCTGGGGTCCCGAAATAGAGGGTTGGGAGAGGTGCATGCTGGGGGGATTCTGATACTGATGTCATTGGTGCTGACTGCAAGCCTTTGGAGTGAAGGACCTTCTCTATCACCTGGACAGCAAGCCCACCTGAGGAGGGATGGGAGCCTGGAACCAGGAAGGACAACCTCAGAACCGGGGTCACACACCACCCTGAGGAGCCGACCTCCAGGTGAGGAGCTCTGAGAGGACTGGAAGCTGTCGGAGCTATGGACATAGATGGCGCCAGCAGGGAAATAGGCACCTGGCTAGGTACCAAGGTACAGATAGTCCAAGCACTGCTCCGAGAGAGCATCGGCTCCACTGGAGCCGATGCAGCAAGGGTGTGCAGTGCCAACAGGGGAAAAACTGCTGTCAGAGCCAAGACAGTATTCACTGGTGTGGACATTGGTACTGGGATCTCTGGGATCTGGGTAGAGGCCAGAGGAGGATAAACAAGGGAAGATGTAGTAAAAGATTCTGAGCCAAGAGGGACAGAAGGTGCAGCTGGAATGCGTAATCCGCTAGCTGCCAGAAGCTGGTCTACAATCCGCACTAGATCTAATTCAAAAAAAACTCCTAGTGGATCTAAAGGAGGTTGCTGAAGGAGAATCAGGTCTTTCTAGAAAGGGGCTAAACCTCTGCCTCAAAAAAGGTCATAAGTTGGAGAGTATCTTGTCCTTGGCAGATATTCGAGTTTTGGAGCCGATGGAGCCAAAGAAACTGTTGGCACCATGGCTGGGGATGGTGCCAAAGCAGGTACAGTCATTGGAGCCAATCTCGGATCCAAGGACAGCACCAAAGTCAGTGGAACCGAGGTTGGAACCGAAATGGGGTGAATATCATGGACGGCACCGAGGAAGAAGATACAGAGCCTGGTGCCAAAGAGGTCTGTGCCGAGGGCACCTGCAAAGCATGGAGAAAACTCAGTTCCTTAAGTGAAGGAGATGCAGGAACCGAGTGACTTCATTTTTCCTTATGTTTTTTGGTCTTTGGAGGGGGTGAGACCTCCGACCCAGCTAGAGCTTCCAAAAAAGGTGTCTTGATTGAATCTTTTAAAAAAAGTTTATTTTTACGTTCTGCTAATGTACAATTACTAAAACTAGCACAAATGTCACAGTCAGCTTTAATATAATCCACATTCAAACAGTAAACACAACAAGCATGTGTATCCGAGTTAGGCATCTTATGCCCACACTTATCACACTGTTTAAACCCCAATTTAGCTTTGTCTGACATAGTAAGGCAACAAGGCTATCCTAGAGAAAAAACAAAATAAGGGAGACAAAAGGAAAGAGAATACCAACAATAGCATTTAAAAAATGCCACAAGTGGTAAGGAAGCGCCTGTCAAAGACAGGGGAGAGGGACAGTACCAATAATGGTAGAAATTAAATGACCAAGGTAAAGGGTAAGGAATAGAATTAGGTTATAGGCGACAGTGAGAAAAGGCTAAATTGACTAAAAAATAAACAATTTTGAAGAGAAACTGTCTTAAAAATAACAATTTTCTACTTAGCTTTGAGAGAGATGGCTAGCACGTCTGACTAGGAACACGGCAAACTAGATCTGGAGTAACTAGTAGAAGGGCATTATGGGTAGGTCTTAGCTGAGCATTTTTGGCTGGCGTGAGCTTGGAAACGGCCGTATCAGTTCCGAGTACGGAACTGAGGTCCTAATAGTAATTAATGAAGAAAGATTTACAACATCAGATATATATAAATATATATATATATATATATATATATATATATATATATATATATATTTTTTTTTTTTTTTTTTTTTCAGTACTTGATATGTTGTGAATAACCTGTCTACTCACAGACTGAGTGGGTGTTTGCTGTGCCAGGGTTTGCAGATTTTGTGGCATCCCATGCAGGTCAACATTGGTATTGCATCTGCATACAGCACCTTGGTTATTTTTGTTAAAACACAGTTCTAACTTAGCTTTACTGAAGTTTGTGTAGATAGGCATTTCTTTGCAGCAGTTCATAATCTGCAAGCATCATCATGATATTTGCATTTTTCAGACTACTGATTAATACTAATTGTAAGTAGATAATGCATACATTTGTGCACATACAATACTGCTAGTACAACATATATTACATTATCATATGTCACAAGCTATGGTGATTGAATGCATAAACTATTTGTTATTGTTGTATTCATTATATTGAAATGTGATCAGCCACTTATCATGAAATATGACTCAGTTGTTTGTCATATGGTTTGTATCTTGTCCACAGTATTGTCATATCACTTTTTCCTCATTTTAACAATAACACTTGGTGACTCTTTATGCACATCATTACATGCAGACAGTGCAATATCTAGATTTCAATTTCCTCATTTTAACAATAACACTTGGTGACTCTTTATGCACATCATTACATGCAGACAGTGCAATATCTAGATTTCAACATTCATACATTTTTAGAACAATAATGCCCTGGGTGTGTGTCTCTCTAAGCCTATACAGTTTTTCACAAACGATTACTGATGTCCTGTTTATGAGTGGAACATTGGGAGCCAGGCATTTAGTATAAGTTAACTCTGTCCATAATGGACATGTGTTGGTCCCCATGTAAATTTTTATCATTGTCATATTAAGTTTTGCTATGCTTATCATGGGAATATTCTGTATGGTACACATACACTTTCCATTTCTGTTATGTTTTCAATTAATCTAGACAGAGAATGGGAACCATGGACATTCCCCTGTCAGACAATGATAAGTGCATGCCAGACCACTACCGGAATCTTCTAGTGATGATGGTGATGACAATGATGATAATGAGGAGAAAACCTTTACCAGCTCCTTCCTGAGCCATCAGGAGGAGATCTGGCAGGTTATGGGGGATGTGTTGCATACACAGATGAAGGACATGCTGGAGACCTTCTTTTATGATATGGCATGGACTATGTATGATTCATTCAGGGATATGGCTTGTGAAGTCATTTGGTAGTCTCAGCCCCATCAGCCTGGACCCTCCAGTCCATAAGAATTTTTGGTGTGCACCTCTTGTGTTATGCTGCCAACATGCTGATTGCCATATAACTGATAGGATTGTATATGCTCTCTTGTGCATGCATACCATGTAGCCGTTATGTTTATGTGTTATTGTCATGTGAAATTTACTTTCAACATGTGCATGACACACATTAATACATTATATTTTCCTCGCTTATTCAGCTGTCCATCTATTGTGGCAGTTAACCTGTGTTTTTTTATGGGGCAAATGACAGACAACATATGTTGACCATAATCCATCACTACCACTCTGGTACGCCTTTGAATTGTGTGTTGTCATATCACGTGTATGTGCAAAAGAAAACATGTCATTCCCCATGTGCTTTGCATGACACTTGCCATGATGTCCAACCGGCATGATGTCTTTTTTCTATGGGTTGGCAATACTGTTGCCATGTGATATCATATACAGGTATATGTAGTTCATTTTTTCTTACTGCATCAAACAGCAGTGTAGCATTACTTATTCATATAAGTCTACACCATCAGCAAATAGTTGTACATATTAACTGTTTGTACATAGTTGGATCCATACTGACCCAACATTTAACTTTGACATATGAGCATTCACTGACTTACTGCTGATTTAATGTAATGATGATCACAGGAGTATCCTCTGCTCAGTAATGAACAGAGTGGGTGACATACATCTATGTTTGTTTATTCAACATTTGCCTGACAGTATATGTGCATATAATTGAAATTCTTAGCTCCCTTATCTATGTATGTTGATGTTGCATGACTGCACGTTATTGTGTATGTGTGCTTTATACATGGCCATTTCTGTTGACATCAGCAATGATACAGCCCGTCTGACATAAATCTTCCATGTGGTTGAATGCATTTTGTTTTGGCTTCTACAGTACCATGTGTGCTGTACACAGGCATTTGCAGTGTGTCAACTTACTTTGTTTTGCTTTTCCCTTATGTGGGCCCAAGTTGTCCACCACCCTTCCAGCTACATATTTCCCTGTTATATGTTGCAGATATGTTTGTCTTTGTTGCAATTATTGGACCATTGATGTGTATTATTTTTGACACAGTTAACATGTGCAGACCTTTGTTTTGGGGTCCAAATGAAGGGGTGCCACAATTTCCAAATGGCATCCCTTCATTTCTGACTTTTTTCTTTCTTTTTTATTTTTCACACGGACAGAGCTGATGTCATTACGTGCACAATGATGTCAGCTCCATCAGGGCTACCAGCCTGTCGGAATTGTGCTTATGGAGCTCACATTGTGCATGCATTTCCAGCTGAATTGGCCGGCCTGTTCAAATGCTCTGGGAGTGGGAACAGCACTGAACTGCTGGATGGGAACAGCTCTGACTGAATTACTGGATTTAACTCCGGAGATTTCTAAATGCAAGTGGGAAGTTGGGGAACTACGGGATTTAACTCAGAGTCTCCAACTGAACTGAATGGATTTCTGGATTTAACTCTGGAGACTGAAGTATTTCTAGGGTAAGGAAACCTTTATGTTGGTTTGAGGAAGGGTGTGTATGCTACTTTTTTTGATTCAGTGATTGCCATCCTCCGATGTACTCCACACACTGCACACAGTTAGAAAACAACAGATATTTTCCCTGGATAGTAGAAAATTGTAAGGTGATTGAAATATACTGGGCCTTAGGTAGTCTGTACTATAAATTTGACATTTGGTGCGCTCCTTATGTAGACACGGGTTGCTGGCTATTAGTGGATCCCATTCATTGTGTGTGTGTGTTTATGCACATCGAGTGAGTAAGTAGTCTTTATTTACATGAGCAGTTCAAACTAGGTACCCAGCAACCGTTACCCGAACTATTGTTTGCATCTTTTGTGCCCAGTAATTTCATATTAACTTACTGCCTTGCACATCGGGTATTACAGTTTTGAGGCGCTGCTTTATAATTCCTGTTGTGTGTTGCATTTACAGTGTCGTTTTGTCTGTGGCAAATTCTGAAATATTTATGCATTTTTAAGCAAGTACTGCATACCTGGTTGCTTTAGTGTGTAAGTACCGAAACAGCATTGCAGCAGTTGAAATATCTTCAGAGTGAGTGAGGCTGTTCAACAGCTATTTTTTTCAGTAGCTTGACAGACTTTCCCTACTTTGGCTGTACTACGTAAGTTAACGCCGGTTTAATTAAACACACGACAGAACTTGAAAGTTGGCTCCTACCTACCCACCATACCCAGTCTTTTCAACTGCTGTATTTTATTTAAGTGCGTGGAGTCATGCAACTATAATGAAAAATGTTCTCTGTGAACTGAAGACTCGCTGTGCCTTTGATAACTGGACTGCAGGAGACCCTTTGTGCTTTTTTTCTTTTGTTTTTTTTGTTTCCCTCGGAAGTTGGAAGCTACAGTCACTGTTTTGCTTGATGAGATGAATGGATTTTTTAGTGCTAAAAAGGACGGGGAAGGAGGTGTGATCAAGCTAGAGGCTGATCGAGTGGGTAGTAAGTGAGTGGACAGTACTGTTTTCATTGTTATTCTGTCTGTGTTGCTGCTGCATAATATTAATAATAAATAATGTTAAAAACATTGGGGTCTCAATGCAATGTTGTTACTGGAGTATGGTTTGTGAACACAGAGACAGTTCAGGCAGGGAGAAACTTTTCTGGCAAATTAATGATCCGAGGATTAAAGTCACTAAATAATGACGTGCATTTTAGTTTCATCAGACTTCATATCCTTCATAAAATGCATGCCTGGTCACTGTGGCCGCGGTGCTAACAAACGCAATGAATGAAACAAAAGTCATACCACAACAAGTTCTGATTGAGCTTTTTTTTTTTAAACAGGAAATCTATATGTGCTGGTGGATGCTAATAGGTCATGAATCTGGACTGAAGCAACTTATGTAAAAAGCTGTTGTGTTTGCTCTTCTTGGTGCTCTGACAGTGAGTGTAACTTTACGTTATTGACAAATTAGCCTTGCTGCTGCATATCAGGCTTTGTCCAGATTTCTTGCACTAAGACTGAGGGTGAGAGGGATGTCTGCATGTGTGGGTATTGTAGTTATTCAGCTGAATTGGTCAGGTCTGCAGTTGTAATACAAGTAAAAGAAATTTCCTTTGCAAGAGCTAATAGGAATAAGTTATAGAAGCATACCATGCGTTTGCTTTCAGAAAAATTACACTAGACTACTTTTCTGCTTGTTGTAACTGCTGTGCAAGGCTGTCTGCACTGAAACAGTATCATCCAAACTGTGCTAGCACTAACTAACTTCATCTACTTTTTTTTTTACTTACCATCTGACCACAAGCTTGCTTGATTTTAATGTTGTATTTGCTTTGCTGTTATTCTCAAATTAGGTAACCCACTGAACATCATTGCTACACATTAAATACTACAAGGTCTGGGCATATTTTGGTTGTCTGTTCTTCAGTTTGCATTTGAAAGTTGGTATGCCACAATTCCACTGGAGTGGGCAGGGTTACATAACTATGTATGAAAATTTTATGTTAATCACCGTACCGATTTGTACCTATTTCTCATGGCCTTTGTCCAGATTTGTGATGTTTCCAGGTTGAGAGGTATGATTGAGGCACTCTGCCTGACATGTATGGGCAGCCTATTCCAGAGTATGGGGAGTCTCTGGGTCAGGAACCTATCCCTCCAGCATGTTCTAGTCATTGTAATGACAAGGTTAAGATCCCTGGAGCGTGTGGCTCGGAGGGATTGGGATTTCTTTAAGTGTAGCATGTCTAACAACTCTGGATTTGACATGGCCTTGTATGTTAGGCAGAGATCGCCTCTGAAAAGGCGATATGTGACAGAGTACAGTTGGAGTTTCTTTACATGGTCAGCATAAGGCATCTGCTTGAGGCCTGTGATTCTTTCTGTGAGGTATTTCTGCGGCCTTTCTAGTTGTTGCAGATGTCTTGTGAGGTGCATACCAAATGAGGCATTGTTTACTATAATGGGTCTAATGAGGGATGAGTACAGAGGGAGAATGACCTCCTTTTTTCTGGATGAAAAAGCCCTTAGTCATGAAGTGTACCATGTAGAAGGATTTTCTAACTGTTGTGGCTATGTGGTTATCAAAGGTGAGACCACTGTCCACCTGTGTTCCTAGGTCTCTTATCACACTTTTGGTGTTTAGTGCACTGCCACCTATGTGGTAGTTCACAGGTATGTGTTTTTTCCCAAAGGGGACAACTATACATTTTTTGGCATTTAACTTGAGCCCATGGCTCTGGTACCAGGCATCTGTTTTGGTAAGGCCCTTTTGTACTATATCCACATCATCTGGGGGTTCAATAAAGGCTCCCAGCTTTCAGTCATCTGTGAACTTTGTAAGCCAGAGTCCCTTAGAGTTTCCCTGTACTTCAGACAAGTAGATGCCAAACAAGAGTGGTCCCAGGACAGAACCCTGTGGTACACCACTTGTCACTTGTCTGGAGTTGGATTTGGAGTTGGCTACTTTTACAGTGTGTGTTCTGTCAGTAAGCCAGTTTGAAACCCATCGAGTGACGTTAATGCCCAGCTTAGTATGTTTATCTATGATTCCAGAGTAAGGGATAGTGTCGAAAGCCCTGGTGAGGTCCAAGTAGGCTGTCTGAACCACCTTACCCTTGTCCACAGCTCCTGAGACTGATTTGAAGAAGTTGAACAAGTTCAGGAGGCAAGATCGGCCCTTCACAAACCCAAACTGGGTGGAGTCCAATGTTTGAAGGTTGCCAATATCCTTGTTTATATGTTCCATGATAATATGTTCCATAGCCTTACAGATCAGGCTCATCAGACTGATGGGACATTAGTTCCCAGGATCCAAGTGAATCCCCCCTTGTGGAGTGGGATGACTGTAGCTGTGCACCACTCTGTGGGCATGAAGCCTGAGGTTAGGCTATGATTAAACATGACACATAGGTGAGGTGCCAGTTCATTTTGTAGTTCATGCAGTACACAGCCCGGGATGTCATCCGGTCACATGGATACTGTATTTTTGGCTTTGGAGAGTGCGTTTTTTACCTGAGTGGCCATGATTACCGGAATTTGGCATTCTTTCGGTATTGAGATGGGCCCTTTCAGGGGTGAGAGAGGGCTGAACTTGGTATTGAATCTATCTGCCAGGATATTGGCAATATCCTTGGGATCAGTATATCTAATGCCATTCTGCTGTAGCTCAGAGCAGATCTGAGTATTGCCATTTAGATTATTGGCATAGCTATAGAATGCCTTGTGGTTGTCTTTGGAATCTTTGGCAATTTTGTTTAACTAACTAACTTTGGGAGATTTTATGAGGGATCTCAGCTTTCTACTGAGGCTGATGGGGAGATTTTTGAATCCTGGGTTCTTCCTCTTTTCTGCAACAGTTTCTTCATTCTGTTGTACAGCTTGTTTATGGCAGGGGACCACCAGATTAGCTTCCTTTTTTTTAGAGGACAGCATCTTGGTTCTATTTAGGATTGCTTGGTCCATGCACAAGTTAATGTGCTCATACAGCACCTTAGTGTAGGATTCAGCAGTTGAACTTCCAGTCCTCATCTGCATGGCTGTCATGAAGTTTGTTACTTCTGACTTGAAAAGCATGAAGCTGACCAGGTCTAGAATATTGGTACCCCTAGTGGGACTATGAATTAGTTGCTCTAGGGTGTTAGAATTTATGAATTTCAAGAACTGTTGAGCAAAGGTGTTGGTACAAGAGTAGTTTTCCCAGTTAATGGCAGGGTAGTTGAAATCACCAAGTATTAAGGTGTTTGGTTGTATCTTAATATTTTCCAGTATGTTTAGAAAGGTGTAGTGAGAATCTTGGGTCATGGTGGGGGATCGGTAGCAAGCTACAATTTGTATTGCAGTCTTACCTAGTGTTAGTTGCACCTGGAGAATTTCAGATGCATTGTGTTGAGCAACCAGCCTGGAGGTATGAATACCCTTGGTAAATATGGACACTCCTCCACCTTTAGTTGTTTTGGTCCTGGTTTGGTGGCCGAAAAGTATATTATGAGTTGTAGCCTGGTATTGCAGTGGTGTTCTCTTGAACTTTGAACCAGGTCTCAGTTAATGCACAGATATCGATGTTCTCCATTTTTAGTAGAGCCTCAAGAGAGTGCATCTTGAGATTTAGACTTCTAGCATTGAGTAGCATTACCTTCAGATTTTGCTTGCTTGTACCCATTATGATGGTAGTTTTGTCCTTTGAACCTTGCCTAAAAAAAGGCACTATAGGAGTGGCAAGATCCTTAGCCAGTAACCGGAATCCTTTAGGCGACAGGTGCAAGCCATCTTTTGCAAAGCATCATGGTTTGTCGATCATGTTGTCCCAGACAGACAGATACTGGATCCCCTTTGAATGACACCAGAAGCTTAGTCAATTATTGAAGTCAATCATTTTGTCCTTATACTGTGGTATAGTTCTGGGCAATGGCAGGATGCTACTCATGGCTAGGGTCATACCTGCCTGGGCTACATGATTCAAGAGCTCTTCCATGTCTCTTTTGATGTAGTCCAGGGAGATACGTCTCAAGTCATTCACTCCAACATGGATAATGTCAGAGTCATATCTGTACCTGTTGTGGAGTGACTTGAGTGCATGCATTATGTGGTGGATCCTGGCACCCAACAGGCAATTAACTGTAATTTTCTCCTTGTTCAGCCTGGTGAGTGGGACGTCAGTGTGCCTAACTATATAGTCAGCTATGATTAAAGTGTTGGGTACATTGTCTTGCCTTAGGGGCTGCTGTTGAGTGGCACACCCTTGTTGTGTGCTATGTGATGCTTTCGTTGTGTTTGGGGGTGGTGTGTGCATTTCAGCTTCGGATGTCCTTGTTGCTTGGGCAGGTTAATGTTAAAAGTCTCCCCATATGTGGGTTTTGTGTTGCTATGTGTGGGTTTTGGTGGTGAGGGTTTTGAAGAACTATGTGTTGTTCGAGGTGTTGTTTGAGAGTTAACCTCCTCCTCTTGACTGTCTAGCACAATCTTGGCTGGAGAGAGCTTTGCTTCAAGTTTGGCTATGTAAGTGCATCTCTCGCAGGTTGTAGTGTTTGGTGGTAGGGGGAGAGGATTGTCTGTGTTCATGAGGCACATGTTCTATGGGTATACCTGAGGTACATGTTCTATGGGAATACCTGCTGTGAGGCCCTTCTCCTTTTCTTACCCTATGTTTAACTGCTATCAGTATGCCTGAATTGTCATCGTCTTTCCTTAACTTTATTACTTTAACACCCATTTCTCATTACTTATGATTTACATGTCAATTTGTTTAATGTGGCTTTGTAACTGCAATAATCCTTTGCACACGGAGCTGTTCTGAGTTTCTAGTGGTATGTTTTCATATTACAACTTTATCCACAATTTTCACACTGATATTAACAAAATGCAACAGATTTCATGAGCTTTACAGATTCTGGCCCAGTATGTTTGTTCCTATATATAAATATGAATTGTAGGAACAAGGGAACAAGTTTTTTTGTTGTTGAATTTTTTTAATACACATTGCTTTCTTTTCTAACTTGATTATATATTTAGGAAAATAAATCATATTCAAAGGCAAGAACATTGTATACAATTTCACTATTAAAGTGAACATATCTCTATGTACATTGAAATCCATTTTTCTGATGAAACCTTCATTGCAACATCTTTCACTTTTCCAGTAAATGACACTGTAACTGCAAGGGCATGCCTTCATTTTTGTTGCTATATGATGAGCGTAAATGATAGCTCTGTCTTTACAGCTTTTATCTGGGTTATTTTATCAGATACAGGTATGATTATATACTTACAAACCACCCTCTGCTACAAGTATTAAAACTATGCAAGCCAATAATATTTTCAAGAAAGAATGTGTTTATTTATGTAGCTACATATATGGTTTTTACTGATTTATATACCTTTATGACAAAGATTCAGTCAGTGCAGGCAGTCTCACGACATCTGTTGCTTGAATCTTATTACTGCAAATCATAAAATCATTGATATAAAGCAGATATTACTAACAAAATATACTTGAAGAAAGGTAGTCTTGTAACAGTATAACAGAAAGTAACTACTGCTGATGCAAAAGCCCTAAACAATAACAATAACTACATGATTAATACCTCTGGTCAAAGGAGGTAAGCAATGTCTTAAGCATTGAATGCAACAATTGTAAAGTGTTACAGCTAATATTATGTCTGTGCAAGGTTTTGCCATTCTTTTTCTTTTGGAATGCATATTGATGGTCATCTAAGAATGTAATGATTTTGTTCATAGGTTCATAGGTTCACAGGTTCATAGGTCGGTGCTAGGCTATTGGCCCAAGGGCTTATGTAAGCCTAGCCAACAAAGTTCCCTGGCTTACACCACCCAATAAAGTTATTTTCCTGTGTCACTCTCGAGCAGAGACACAGAAGTGATCCCCAGGGTGTATTTCCTATTTCCCATCCACTCATCAAGATTTTTCTTGAAGAGTGCTAATGAAGAACTTTGCTTGACATAGATGGGTAGCGTGTTCCAGAGTATGGGAAGTCTCTGGGACAGGAATCTATCCCTCCATCATGTCCTGTTTATTGTGGTGACAAGGTTTAGGTCCCTAGAGTGTGTAGCTCGGAGGGATTGGGATTTCTTTAGGTGTAGCATGTCCAACAGCTCTGGGTTTGACATAGCTTTATATGTTAGGCAGAGATCACCTCAGAGTAGGCAATATGCTACGGAGTAAAGCTGGAGGTTTTTGAGGCAGTCAGTGTAGGGCATTTGTGTAGGGCATTTGTTTGAGGCCAGTAATCCTCTTTGTGAGGTACTTCTGTGGCCTTTCCAGCTGCTGCAAATGTCTTCTGAGGTACATTCCAAAAGGGGCATTGTACTCTACAATGCATCTAATGAGTGTCGAGTAGAGGGGAACAATAACCTCTTTTTTACTGGATGAGAACACTTTTATGATGAGGTGTGCCATGTAGAAGGACTTCCTGACTACTGTGGTGATGTGACTATCAAAGGAGAGACTACTGTCCACCTGGGTCCCAAGGTCTCTTATCACACATTCATTGTTAAGTAGATTGCTGCCTATGTGGTATTTCATGAGTACAGAGTTTTTACCAAAGGGGATGACACTGCACTTTTTGGCATTGAGCTTGAGGCCATGGCTCTGACACCAGGCATCTGTCTCAGCGACACCCTTCTGTAGGATGTCCACATCATTTGGGGACTTGACTATGGCTCCTAGTTTGCAGTCATCTGTGAACGCCATTAGCCAGAGGCCTTCTGTGTTAGCCTGTACTTCAGAGAAGTAGATACTAAACAGGACAGGTCCCAGGATGGAACCCTGTGGTACTCCACTTGTCACTGCTTTGTGGTCAGATTTGGAGTCTGCAACTTTTACAGTGTGCATTCTGTCAGTGAGCCAGTTGGCTAACCCATCTTGTGATGTACGGATTTATACCTAGTTTAGTAAGTTTAACTAAAATTCCAGAAAGGGGGATGGTGTCAAAAGCCTTGGCGAGGTCAAGGTAGGCTGTGTAAACCACCTTACCCTCATCTACAGTTTTGGTGACTGCCTCAAAGAAGTCGATCAGGTTCAGGAGGCATGATCTGCCTTTCACAAACCTGAACTGGGTGGGAACCAGAGTTTGGAGGTTACCAATGTCTTTGTTTATGAGTTCTATGATGATACGTTCCATGGCCTTGCAGACCATGCTCATCAGGCTAATAGGTCAATAGTTCCCGGGATCAGTGGTGGCTCCCCCTTTGTGGATTGGGATAACTGCTGTGCACCATTCAATGGGCACAAAGCCTGATGCAAGGCTATTATTGAACATGGCGCTTAAGTGGGGAATCAGTTTGTTCTGAAGTTCATGTAAAATGCAGCCTGGGATGTTGTCCGGTCCCATGGATGCTGTGTTTTTGGCTTTAGAAAGTGCAGCTTTTACCTACGTAGTTGTGATTACAGGGACTCTGCATTCTTCCTGTATAGATATAGGCCCTTTAGGGGGTGGGGGGGGGGTAAAGTTAGCACTGAACCTATCTGCCAGGATGTTGGCAATATCAGTTGGTTCTATAATTTTCATGCCTTTGTGTTGTAACTCAGAGCAGATCTGGGTGTTGCCATCAAGATTCTTGACATAGCTATAGAATCCTTTGGGGTTGTCCTAAGAATTAGTGGTAATTTTTTTTTCATAGATAGCTTTGGAGTATCTTATAAGGAATCTCAGCTTCTTACTGAGGCTGTCCAGGGAGCTCCTGCACTCATGGGATTTTACTCTCTTTTGCAACAGTTTCTTCCTTCGGTTGCATAGTCTGTTTATGGCAGGGGACCACCAGATTGGCTTCCTTTGTTTGGAGGATAGTGTCTTGGTTCTATTTGGGATAGCACGATCCATGCACTAGTGTAAGGACCTATTGAGCGCATTTGTGTAGGATTCAGCAGTTGTAATTGTATTGTCCATCTGCATGGGTGTCATGAAGTTCACCACTTCTATCTTAAGAAGCATGAAGTTGACTTTGGAGAAATTATTTACCATGGTTTCCTTAATGAGGGTGGGGGCAGGTTGTGGATATCAAGGGTGATTAGCTTATGGTTGGATTGGACCAATGAGGAGTTGACTTCAGGTGTGGAACACCGGTCACTCATGTTGGTAATGATTAGATCTAGGATATTGTTGCCCCTGGTGGGGGTGTGGATAAGTTGATCCAGGGCATTGGAGTTTATCAATTCCAGAAAGCGTTGAGCAAATTTATTTATTATTTATTTATTTTCAGTTTGATTACCAGGGAAGTCCACTGGGCCAAAAAGTGCCTATTTTCAGTGGAGGCCCGTGGAAAAAAGCACCATAGGCAATACAATACAATAAAGGTTACCTAATTTTAGAGGTAAAATACAAGAGTAAAATTCATACAGTCAGGAAAATGCAAATGCATAATATACATCGTAAGACAGTGCAATACAGATTTTTTTTTCTCAGTGGCAATTCAGATATTTACAATATTTATATACTTAGAGTCAATCGAAAGTCAGCTAAATCTATTTTGCTGGAAAAGAAATGAAACTTGGGTAGAGTGGTGCAGGAGTACAGAGAGCTTAGTGGGGAAAATCCCTAGAATTTATATAGGGTGAAAGCAGGAACATTTCCATTTGGATGATAGGTATATGAAAGGTTGGGTCTTGAAGGATTCAGTGCTAGGTGTAGTCCTAAGTGATGGAGGGAGAGAATTCCATTTTTTACCTAGAGAGAAGGAGAGTAGAAGCTGGCCAGCGGGATGTTTGGGTTTGTGAATGGAGATTAGATTTTGGTGTTCAGGACTCAGAGATCTGTTTGAGATGTATGGGGGGAGGATTTTAGTTAAGGCTGGGCATTTATCTGGGTAGAATATTAATTTGTGAGCCATGGTTAGTTGGAGATAGTCTAGGTGGTTAGGGAGTTTTAACCGGTTTAGAGATTGTAGGGTAAGGCAGTGGTGAGTTGAGGTTTTGGATTTAGGGGCAAATTTAGAGATCTTATTATAGCAAACTTCAAGTTTTGAGGTGTTGGAAGCAGACAGATTGGTTAGAAGAGGGGCTCCATATAGTAGAGAGGGTAGGAGGTAGGTGATTGCCAAGGTGTGCCTAGAGGAGTTTGAAAGAAATTGATTATTCCTGTAAAGCATGCCTAACTTTTGGTGGGTTTTCTTTATGTTTTGTTGTATGTGGAGATCAAATTTGAGGTGTTCGTCTATGGTAATGCCAAGGAGTTTTGCAGAAGCGACCACTTCTATAGCAGTGCTGGTTTAGCTTAGGACATTGAAAGCATTTTTGTCAAAGGAGGAAACCCTGGTGGGGAGGAAAATTAGTATTTTAGATTTATTGGAGTCGAGAGAGAGATGATTTTGGTGCATCCAGTTCTCTGTAATGGAAAAAGCTATTTGTGTTTTAGTCAGTAGTTCAGGAACGTTGGAGGCGGCACAAACTAAGGTAGAGTCATCAGCGTATTGGATGACTGTAGTGTCAGGGATGACAGTGTGAAGGTTATTTGTAAAGATGTTGAAAAGCATGGGACCAAGGATGGACCCCTGAAGAACGCCGGTAGGTGTAGGCAAGAAGGAAGTGGTAGAGTTCTTCCATCTGACAGCTTGAGATCTGTCAGATAGGCAACTGGAGAACCAGGATAGAGTATTAGGGGAGAGATTAAGGTTGGCGAGATGAAAGAGAAGGTGTGAATGGGAGATGGTGTCAAAGGCTTTAGATATATCTAGCAATACTGTGGATACAAGAAGTCCAGAATCTCGGGCTTGATTGACTGTTTCTACGAAGGATAGTAAGGCAGTTATGGTGCTGTGGCCAGGATGGAAGCTGTGTTGGGTGGGTGTTAGTAGATGATTCTGAGTTAAGTAGGGCAAAAGTTGGTGGTGGGCACATTTTTCTAGAATTTTAGATATTGGAGAGAGTAGGGCAATGGGGCAGAAGTTAGAAATAGTGGTGTTTTTACCTCCTTTGTAAAGAGGTAGAATGTAGGCTGAATGCCAAAGTTTGGGTACATATGACTCTTTTAAGGATCTGTTAATCAGGATACTAATTGGGAGAGCAATACCTTTGGCTGCGCATTTGAGGAAGGAGGAGGGTATGTTGTCAGGGGAATTTGAGCATGGCTTTAGTTTGGATAAGAGCTTTTTTATAAAAATGGTAGAAACTGGTTTGAGCTGGAAATTAAAAGGACAGTTATTAGGGTTGTTCGGTGTTTAATAGAGGGAGTTGGGTGGATTATTGTTTGGGAATGTTTTGGTTAGCTTAGCTATGGATTCTGTAAAGAAAGTGCTGAAGTGAGAGCTCACCTCCCTGTCAGTTAAACTAGGGTCAGGGCAGGGATTATTCCTCAACCCTGGATGGAAAAGGGAGTTAACTGATTTCCAGAATTGTTTTGGGTTCTTATTATTATTGGACTGAAGTTTATTATAGTAGTTTTTTTTTTTGTCCAAGGTGATTAGTTTTTTTACTTGGTTGCGGAGTTGGGTGTATTGGAGCAAGACAGAAGACAGTTTATTTTTCTGATAAAGCTTCCAGGATTTGTCTCTGTGATACATGATTTGTTTAGTTTCTTTGGTCAGCCAAGGAGCAGAATTGGCTTTGATTTGTTTGTTTCTTAGAGGGGCTAGGGAGTTAAGAGTATTTAGGAAGATAGAGTTAAAATGCTCTACAGTGTTGTCAAGGGGGAGAGTGTTTAGGATTTGCCAGTTAATTTGTTTAAAAGTGTTTGTGAAAATTGTGGGGTTGAAGTTGCTAAGGTTACGAGTTTGAATGTAATGATGTTGGTATTGGGTGGAGTTAGTTGAGCAATGAATGAAGGCAGGGAGATGGTCACTGAAGGTGTCAGGGATAGTGCCAGAGAGAATGATTTTGTTTGGATGGGAGACTAGAAGCCAATCTATGATGGACCCTGGGGGGTGTCTTTTGTTAGAACGAGTTGTAGAATGGATTACTTGGGTGAAGTTGTAAAGGTTAATGGTTAAGGAGGGGGAAGGCGTGTTGATTTTATTCCAGTCAATATTGATGTCACCTAGAATATAGGTTTCATATTTTATTTCAGTTGAGGCCCAGTGAAGAATATTCTCAAGGGTAGAGATGTTATCGCCTGGGGAGATATATAAGGAAATAATGCAGATATTCTTATGTTTATTCATTCGCAGGAGACTTGCTGTTATTTCAGAATTTTTGAATTGTGGGGTTGGGATTTAAAGAGGGATTAGGGAGAGAAGGTTAGAGTAGATTAGAGCAGAGCCTCCACCTTTTTTATTTAATCGGTCACTTCTGAGGATGTGGAAAACTGGAGGTAAGATTTCAGAGTCAATAATATGGGGTTTTAGTCAGGTTTCATAGATGGCTAAGATGTCATGTTGGTTGTGATTAATCTAAGCATGTACATGGTGAATTTTGTTGTTAAGGCTCTGGGCATTGATAGTGAAGACATTAAGAGTGCTAAGAGAGGAAGCAGGAGAAGAAGGGGAAGGGGGGGTTATTTGTAGTAGGGGAAGAAATGGGTGGAGGGAAGAAGTTGTTTGTACTGAGGCAGGGGCCGGGGTTAGGATGTATGTCTCCAGATAAGGCTAGGACATTACAGGTGCTAACTTTTAGCCTTTTAGGTTTGTATAGTAGGAAGTTGTTTGGGGTTAGCAGTAGTGTAAGAGAGAAAGTTTTTGTTGAGGTGGAGAATAGTTTGGGATGGAAAAGGTGCAGTAGGTTGGGTGGAATAAGGGAGGAGGATATGGAGTGGAAGTGAGAGAGTAGAAGAGGTTGCAGGTGAGTGCAAGGGATAGTTTGAGTAGAAGGTAGGTATGGGGAGCTTTAGAGGAGTACGAAGTAGCATGATAAAGAGGAATTAGTAAGATGAGAAGGGAGCAGGGGGAGTCGGATAGTAAAGGGGATTTGGGAGGGCATGTTTAGAATGGGTGGGGTAAGGAAGGGAGAAATGTGATAGGAAGTTAATATGCTAGTTGAGGAGAGAAGGTAAAGAAGTAGAATGGGAGATATAAATTTGTAGACAGGAGAGGGGAAGATTAAGTGTAGAGAGGTGTAGGAAAGTGGAGTGGGAGGAGTAAGTGTGGGTGGGGAAATAAGAGGAGGATTGAGATTAGTTAATTGATGTAGGAGGGAGGGGTAATAGCAAGAGGACTGTGATTGGTTAATTGATATGGTGGGAGGAGTATGTGAAGAATAAATGTAGAGGTGCTGGGGTGGGTGGAATTTGGGGGCAGGGTAGGGGAGCGGAGTGAGCCCGCAGGGCGAACTGAGCGGGAAGAAACAAAGGAGGAGAAAGTGAGGAAGACAATCAGTAAAGAGTGATAGTCAAGAGGTAGGTTTTGCAGAGATGTGCAAGAGGTAGAAAGACTTACAGAGAAATGGAGTAGTTGGTAGATATATAGATGAAAGACAGTGGGAGAAGGTAAGAGGCTTTATAAAAGGATAGAGAAGGGGTGTTTGTAAAGGGAAGAGTGGATAGGTAGTCCTGGGACAGTAGTAAGGGAGAGATCAGAGGAAAAGATGTCAGGGGGCTGTTTAGGGGGGAGATAAAGAAGGAGAGAGTAAAGTAGTGGGGACAGCAAGAAGGTAGAGGAGTGCCACCTAGTGGCCAGTCAGTCTAATGCAGTAGAGACCCCAGGGAGAGATATCAGGTAAAGGGAAGGAAGGATCTATCGTGGTTCAGGATAGGGGGTATAATTAAAAAGGGAGAAACAGGATTATTAAGCAGCAAAGAGGGGGGAGTTGTGGCTGCTGGCTAACCTGGCAGGGAAGCACACTGCGACCTAGTAGAAATCAAATTAAATACTACAAAGTGTTAGAGCAGTACACATACTTTTACTTAAAATCCTTGCTGTGAGTGGCACTCAGGGAGCAGTATGGCCTTTCAGTTTTGGATTAATTGTCCGTTTTAGCTGGTTCTTAGCCAGTATGCCCGGGAGGGTACTTTCAGGAGGTTAGGGCAGGGTAGGCAGGAGCCCAAGCTAGAACATACAAGGAGAGAGAAGAATGTTTAAAAGCAGGCAGTGCAGGCGTTGAGAGTTCACAAGCAGACTGTTGTCAAAACTTACATAATTAAATTTGAAAATAAATGTATATAGCAACTAAGATGAAGAAATAAGTTACACTCTTTCAGTATCTTAATGATACAGCTGAAGCACAGGTAGGTAAACTGAGATAAACATTTCCTTGTGCGCAGAGGTAATTTCAATGAGCAGACAATTGGTTGATTAATTTAAATGAGCAGACAACAGCAAAGGAGTTGGTACATGAGTAGTTTTCCCAGTTAATGGTGGGGTAGTTGATGTCGCACATTATTAGGGTGTTTGGTTAAACCCTAATATTTTCCAGTACATCAAGAAAAGAGGAGTGGGAATCCTGGGGCATAGTGGGGGATCTGTAGCAAGCTACAATTTGGATTGCAGTTTTGCCCAGAGTTAGTTGCACTTGGATAACCTCGGATGCATTATGCTGAGCAACTAGCCTGGAGGTGTGGATATCCTTAATGAATATGGAAGCACTTCTGCCTTTGATGTTTCGGTCCAGGTTACATGGCCGAAAAGTGTGGTATGAGTTATAGCCTGGTAGTGCAGGGGTGCTCTCTGGAGCCTTGAACCAGGTCTCAGTCACTGCACAGATATCAGTGTTCTCCATTTTAAGGAGTGCCTCGAGTGTGTGCATTTTGAGATTTAGACTTCTAGCATTGAGTAGCAATACTCTCAGTTTTTGCTTGCCTGTTCCTGTTATGGTGGTGAATTTGTTATTTGAACCTTGCCTAAAAAAGGCACTATAGGGGCAGAAAGAGCCTTAGCCAGTATCCGGAATTCCAGGGGTGACAGGTGCAGGCCATCTGTGGCAAAGCATCGTGGTCTGTCAACCATGTCATCCCAAGCAGACAGATACTGGATCCCTTTAGAATGACACCAGAAGCTTAGCCAATTGTTGAAGTCAATCATTTTGTCCTTGTATGCGGTATCATTTGGGGCAATGGCAGAATGCTACTCAGGGCTAGGGTCATACCTGTCTGGGCTACAAGATTGGAGAGCTCTTCCATGTCTCTTTTCATGTAGACCAGAGAGGTACATCTCAGGTCATTCACATCAACATGGACAATGACAGAGTCATATTTGTACTTGTTGTGGAGTGACCTGAGTGCGTGGGTTATGTGGCCAATCCTGGCACCCAACAGGCAGCTGACAGTAACCTTTTCCTTGTTTAGCCTGGTGAGTGGGACATCAGTGTGCCTGAGTATAGAGTCACCTATGACTAGTGTGTAGGGTACGTCATTTTGCCTTATTGGCTGTGGTTGAGTGGCACACTGAGTCTGTGGGCTATGTGTCATTTGGGTTGTGTTGGGGGATGGAGGTTGCTTGCGTTTCTGCTTTGGAGGTCTCTGTTGCTTAGACAGATTATTATTGAGAGCCTCAGTGAATGTTTTTGTGTTACTATGTGTGGATTTTGGTGGTGTAGATTTAGTGAGACTATGTGATGAGTGTGGTGTGGTGCAAATGTTTACCTTCTCCTCACGACTGTCAAGTTCAGTTTTGGTTGGAGAGAGCTTTACCTCCAGTTTGGCTAGATAAGTGCATCTCTAACAGGTTGTAGTGTTGGGTGGTAGGAGAGGGTTGTCTGTATACATGAGGCAATTTCCACATTGCCTCAAGATGCCCAGATTCATCAGACAGACAAGAGAGAACACTGGGAGCTGACCCTTGGACATGCCTGAATAAAAAACTATTTTCTTCTAGATAAGTGAGGAAAGTGAGTACAAGAGCTGTTTTTCTCTAAGCAAGTGAGAAAAGTAAGTACAAAAACTGTTTTCCTCTAGGTAATGAGAAAGACTGAGTGCTATAGTAATTAGTAGCTTATTTAGTGCTTACAAGTTTTGAACAAGTGCTGAGCATGAATAAGCAAATTTAAGTGCTAAAACTAAGAATCTGTATCTGCACTAGATGAATTACAGGACAGAAACAAGTGCAAATGCAGGCTTTCAAATCAGAAAGTTGAGAGAGATGGAAGAGATTGCCTAAACGGCCAATAACTACAATTTCTGGGCCAGAACCACTCCTTATGTGGTAGACAGGATACCTAGTGCTTACCACTCCCACTGATAAGCTAGAAGGCTTCCCTCCAACACAGAAAGGCTTGGGGGGCTCAGAAGCTTACATACAGTTCTGGATACAGCAAATCTGTATCTGGAACACTAGTTGCAGGAAAGGTAAGCAACAGGCTTACAGTTTTTTTTTTTTTTTTTTTTTTTTTTTTACAGAAAAGTAGCAAAAACAGTAGTAAAAGCAATTCACATGCAGTGCAAGCTAGCACACTTGAGTATGTAGCAATATTAGACAAAACACAGTTTAAAAAATGCAATTAAATTAAAAAGGACTAAACACAAGTGCAGTAAGAGTTTATTAGGTAGAATGTGGTAAAGAGATGGGACTGGGGGAGCGTCCCAGATCAAATCTACAGTGGGGCGGCCAACTGCAAAATCCACCAAATTTAAACTACAAGCCAAAAATAGGGTGGGTGGGACAAAACAGTTTCAACAGAGATCTAAGCAACAACTAACAGTACAAACTCTAAAACCAAAAAAATATACTCGGCTCTGTATATTTGCAGATCAGTGTCTCAGAACAGGGAGACAACAGTTTCAACAGAGATCTAAGCAACAATTAGCAAACACTATAACCAAAAAAATATATACTCAGCTCTGTATATTTGCAGATAGTCTGGAAGGCAGTCTCTCAGAACACAGATTCCGGCAATGTAAAGTGTTTAACAAAATTACAAATAACATCATATTTGCAATTGACTGTTAATTTCTGAAATTCAACACATTGCTATTAAGATGATTGCAAACAGTTGTATTTGAAAATCTTTCAGTGGATTTAAATTTACCACAAGGAACTGTTCCCTTTCACTAAGCAATATAGTATCATCAGATATCTTATTCATCTCAAAGCTGACTTATTTCTCCCTGCTTTGTTGTAGGTAAAACTTAATGCATCTTCTAATAAACTAGAAGAAAACTCTTCTAATTGTTTGAGATTACAATTAGAATGTAACACATGGAGCACACTAATTGTGTTCCAAAACCAGGAAAACATCATTGTTATCTACCTCTCTCAATTATGTGCATAACAAATTTTGGTTGATTCTTAACTTTCATCAGTTCCTAATTTTTATGGCCACCCCCACTATTGGCTTTGATTTCTACTCCATCCTTCCTGAAATTTCTGACAGGATCGCAATGATTGCAGTAGACAAACAGTGCAAGACATTCCAGTTAAAGACTTATTTATTTTTTTTTTTCAATAATTTTTATTTTTGTTTTACCAAACCAAACCATAACCATTCCATATTTACAAAATGACCATATTTGCATGTTATACATTGTGGATAAAGTAGAATCATGTAGGTCATACAACATACCTAATTACAATATATACAAAGATGCTTTCCCAATTAATGTCATTAGTCTAAAAACAGCACATACAAAAATGATACTTCATTCATAGTTATGCTGTGTACTCCTGGGAATACTTCCAGTTCATAAGATAAGGTGTACCTGGTGCTTTATGCTAATAAGATGTTATAGGACTGTTCCCAGATTGCCCAGGCTTTTATATTTTTGTTTCTTTTGTCCAGTACTATTTTATGTGCTAGTAGATGTTTAATAGCAGATTTCTTGAATTCCTCCCAAGAGATACTTACAGGATCTAACCATTTGCAAGCTATATATAGCTTCATTAATAAGAAAATTGTTATAAGTGGGTTAGCTTGTTTTCCTGAGATGTTGGCCGGGAGGATGTGTAAAAGAGTAAATTCCCCTGTTAGTGTTGACGCTTGATACCCCATTTTTTTGCAGTTGTAACTTAAGGGAATTCCAAAGCTTGACAATGCATTTACAACTCCAGAATATATGTATTAGGTCTGCAATCTGGTCTTTACAGTGTGGACAGTATGGGGACTTAGTTGCATTGAATTTGTGAAGAATTGCTAGGGTGAAATAAGCATTATTATTAATCATGAGTTGCGTGTAACAGAGTTTTTTAAGTGGAATAGTTTTCAATGTTAAGTTGATTGCCTTTTCTATTTGCTGGTCATCCATATCAGGTTTAATTTTCTCCAGTAATTAGAGAAGAGATGGTCTTTCTGGAATTTGATTTCCCCTATCATTTTGTATGAGTTTGTTATTGCTTTCCTTGACATTAACATAGTCTTCCAAAGTAGGGTACAGTTTTCAATGTCACTTTCGAGTATGGTAAGGTTTTTGAGGTAACTGGAACACACATCTTTGATTTGTCTTAAAATTATTATATATACTTTAGGTAAGTTTAGATTACTTCTTAATTCATGAATTGTGCTATTGAGGAATGGGAAGATATCTTGGATTCTCTTATGTTTTAACCGAGGGAAGGAGTCTAGGTTTAGCATCTTATTTATTTTTAAGTTAGGATTTTTATGGAGGGGTTGTAGTATTAACATAGCTTGTCCAAGGTTTAAGGAGTGAAAAAGCGTCTGTGTTATATTTATAGAATGTTTTAGTGGCTCTTTTATGTTATAGGCTTGTAAATCTTTTTTATTTAAGAAGGGAAGCGCTTTGGGATTGATGTCTATTGTTTCTATGTACCTATAGTATATTGTTACCCAGGCCGGTGAACCAATCTTTGCCGAGGGGTCATACTCTGCTATTCTCAGTATTCTATTAGTGTTGATAATAGAGTAGTAAGTTTTGAAATCTGGCAAGTTCAGACCCCCTTTGTTCTTGGGAATGGTTAGTTTTTGATAAAAGATTCTGGTCTTTTTAGGTTCCCATACAAATGTTGCTAGAAAGGTATGAATTTGTTTGAAGAATTTATTATGTATAGTTATCTGAGATGTCATAAATAGATATATTAATCTAGGTAGTATGTTCATTTTAATTATTGCTACTTTAAACAAAAACAGTAGCTTAAGGTTATTCCATTTTGTACAATCTTGTGTTATGTTTTGCCATTTAAGAGTTACGTTATGTTGGTAGAATTGGTTGTTATTCAGAAAGAAAGTAATCCCCAGGTATTTGGTTTCTTCTTTTATTTTTATTTTGTCTAAGAGAGGTATTAGGGAGATGAGTCTAGGTGGCCTTAAGTGGAATATATTAGTTTTATTAAGGTTTAATTTGTAGTTAGACATGTATGAGAATTGTTCAATTGTGTTTATTATTTTGGTCATGTCTGAACTTGGGTGTAGTAAAGTATATGTTTAAATTGTCTGCAAATGCTGAGAGATAAACTTTGAAGTTATGTATTGAGGGGGAATTATGATATGTATTTTGTTTAATATATAGAAATAGGGGTTCTAGGTAAAGGTTGAAAAGAAAGGGTGATAGCAGGCAGCCTTGTCTTGTTCCATTTTTTATCAAAATTCTGTTTGACCATGCTTTGTTTATATATAGGGATGTATATGGATTACTATAGAGAATTTGAATGATCTGTATAAAATTTTTAGGTATGTCAAAGTGGGGAAGCTTTTGCAGCAAGAATTCAAGATTGACCCTATCAAAAGCCTTGTGGCCATCTGCTACCATTGTGAAGATGTTGGTATTTCTCTGATTTGCAAAGGATATTAATGCTTCAAATGTTAGTGTGTTGTCACTGGCCTGTCTACGTGGTGTAAACCCAGATTGTTCTGGAGAAATGATTTTCTCTATCAGATTTTTAACTCTGTTTGCGAGTATTGAGGTCAGGATCTTGGTGTCTATATTTAGAAGAGAGACGGGTCTATAGCTATCTGGATTTTTAGGGTCCGGTTGGTCTTTTAATATAAAAATAGTTTTAGAGGTGTTAAAGTGAATATCATGTATATTGTTATTTATTATATAGTTCAGCACGTGGTATAATAATTTGGCAACTAGTGGACTGAAGGATTTATAAAATTCTGAGGTAAGACCATCTGGTCCTGGGGCCTTGTGTGGTTTTAGATGTTTAATTGTTGTGGTTAGAAATGGGCTCCGTTAGTTTTTTTTTGTTGATCTAAATCTAGTTTAGGGAATTTTAGTTTTTGAAGAAAAAGATCCCTATTCTCCTTCGAGGCTTGTAGGGTTTGTTCTCCATGTGTTTGAGTATATATTTGTTCAAATACTTTGATAATTTCCTCATCTCTTGTATAGTTTTTCCCTTGGTAATATACTTCTGCTATAACTGAGGTGGATTTTTGTTGAGCAATAATTCTTGCCAATGCTCTGGAAGGAATTTGGGCTTCTTCTGCGTAATTAGCCAACTGTCTTGTCCCATAAAAAGATACATTTCTGTTCTTGAGCATATATAGGTCTCTGTAGTTTTAGGAGGTCCATTTCCATTTGATTATTAGGGTTATTTATTAATTCTTTCTCATGTTGTTCTATTTTCTCCTTTATTTTATGTTCCTCTTTCAGTTGGATTTTTTTATAATATGCTGCTTTTTTAATGAAAGTTCCTCTGATATGTGTTTTGGACGATGCCCATTCTATATCCATTGATGTTTGGGAATTGAAGATAGTTACAAGGGATGTTTTTAATATATCCTCAATCTCTTTTAATACATCTGTTTTGAAGATCAGATTAGGATTTAATGACCAGTTATTAGCTCTATTGTTTAAAAACCTTTTTCTGTCCCAGTTGATACTCAGTGTATCTTTGGGATGATCCAACAGAAATCTAGTGTGTATGACTATTGTAGGGTCCATGTTAATGAGTATGTCTGAGATTAAAACGAAGTCTGTTCTCGCCCACATTTTCTGGCATTGGGAGTAGAATGTGTAATTCCCAGTTTTATTATCTTTATCCCCATATTTAAAAGGGTCATATAGTTTGAAGTCTTGTTTAAGTTCATTTAAAGCTATTGCAGCTTGTCTATTATGTAGTTTGGTCAGGTTCGATGTATCCTTTCCTGGGTTTTGATATGTGTTCCAGTCACCACCAATTATTAGATAATGATCTTCCAGTTGGTTTAGAATTGGGTACAGTAACATGAAAAAGAGATGTCGGTTGCTACAAGGTGCATATGCATTTAACACCATTATGGGTTTTGGAAATACCGTGTTAGTAAATGTCACATAGCACCACCTTCCCTCTTTGTCAGCCTTAGTTTCAAGTATTTTATCCTGAAAATGTTTTTTAATTATTATGGCCACCCCAGCACTGTTAGTTTTGTCCCCAGAAGCTATAATTTGTCTTATCCACTTTTTTCCCAATATCTGTCCATTGCTCTGAAGATAAATGCGTTTATTGTATTAAGATGAGATTAGCTTTGGTTTTCAGGGCTAAATGCAAAAATAGTTTCCTTTTTTCTTTATTTTGTAGTCCTTTAATGCTCCACGTTTCAATTTCCCCCATTTATGTGATAGATATGCTTGTTTTAACTGATCTGTATGTTAAATTATATTTATAGTTTTTGTATGTGTTGTTATAATGTGTCAATGGAAAGCATCTAACTATCCCCGTCACTACACAGTTAAAGACTTCTTATTTATCAGCAAGTCACTGATTTAAAGATTTACAGTTCAAAAAAAAATAATGTCACAAAATCAAGGAACTGAATTGAAATTTTCAAGTGTAACTTTTAATCATTGCCATGATTACACTAGAATGCTTTAGAGAGAGAAATAGTGTGTGTGTGTGTGTGTGTGTGTGTGTGTGTGTGTGTGTGTGTGTGTACACTATCCCGTGGATTCTGCAAGCCTTGCACGGCATGCAGGATTAGTGCAGGAGCACCAGCAGGCAATATGTCTGCCGTGCGATCCAGGAATAACCTGTAGGGGCATGCACAAGTGCTCCTGCACTATTCCTGCCCGGACTCAGCCCCTGCATGCAAATTACCTCATTTGCAGGAGAAATCCATGCAAATGAGGTGAATTTGCAATCCAGGAAGCTGGAAACCGGCCATGCAGGACTAGTGTAATCTGTAGAAATGTACTCCACCAGTAACGAAGTACATTTCTGCAAATTCTAAAACGGAGCCATGACAGCTCCAAATAATCGGTGCATATCATTTAGAAAGTATGCCAATAGCCAAGTATAAGGCCATTGGCATGGAAAACAGTTGAAAAAAAAAATCAACTTTTATTTTTTTTAGCCGATCTCGGCTGTTTAAGCATTGGGCAGTGGTGTGCAAATGAGATCTGGGGGAAAATAAACCTAAAATAAGCATTCTAACTAAAATCACTATTCTGCCATTATAGTCAATGGCAGGCAGAAGACAACGTGGCCAGTGAATAGTGTTTGCTAAGGGGGAGGCTTAGTGTGAGACATGTAACTATGCATTAGCAGGCAATCCTATGCAAATGAGGGGAATGCATGCTAGTCAGCTCCCAACAGTGTAAGAGCATGAATAGCTTGGTGCAAGCCTAGGATTTAGCTGACATCATAGGGGGTGTGTCAGGCATACTGTAAGTGGATTGGAGTCTTGTGTCTCAGGTTTGCTCCTAGCTTAGCACAGCTAGGCAAGGGGGTGTGGCTGAGGCCGCCTAGCACTTTTTGCATAGTCTAAGTGGGTGTGCATACCGTGCACCGGGTTTTAAAGCAAACAAAAATAAACCAGGAAAACAGCAGTAGGAAGGTATTCAAGGAGAACTAGCATAGCTGGCAGGTGAAATGTTTCAGAATCAGCCAATTACACAGGCAGCAGACCAGCCCAGCCCAGAACACAACTATAAACTATGCATACACCTTCCAATCTGTTTTTTCCCATACTCTACACCACCAGTGTATACAAGAGGGGAACTTTTAACAAAGAAAACAAGAAAATGATAGGGGCTGCAGCAGACATCATACAACAACATGTGGAAGAGGCTGAGGGTGGTGAGGATTTGAATGTTGTTGACCAACTCACAGTGAGGAGATGGATAAGAGTGTACAGACCCAGGGCAACCTACCAGGGGCTACATGAGCTGGAGATAGTGGAGCACTATTGGGTGGACAGGGACTTCCTACAGCAAACAGTTGAGCTGTGCCAGCCACGCCTGACACACCGAACTGACAGAGGGGAACCCAGCCCAGTGGATACCAAGGTATGTGTAGGCCTAGGAATACTAGCCACAGGTACATCCCAAAGCTCAACTGGAAATATCATGGGATCTAACAGGCATCAGCATCCAGAGTATTCCACCAGTTCCTGGATGCCATGTCAGCACATGCAGGTGAGCACATATATTACATCAACACCCATGAGGTGTTGGCCAGCAATATGCATCTCTTCCACCAAACAGCAGAATACCCTGAGATAGTAGGTGTTATAGACTGCATGCACATATACATCAAAGCAACACCCGGTGATCAGGGTAGGGTCTACATAAACTGCAAGGGCCTCCCCTCCATCAACTGCCAGATCATGTGCGATGCCCAGGGCATTATAATGAATGTGTGTGCTGGCTGCCCTGGAAGGTATCATGATTCCCACATATGGCATCTGACGCAGCTGTACCAGAGATTTGCCAATGGGGACATCACTTACGGTCACCTAGTGGGGGATGCTGGTTACACACTGGAGCCGTGGCTGATGACACCCATCAGAAATGCACACACACCCGAACAAGAACTTCATAATGAGGCACACTCACAGACCAGATTTATAATAGAGCATGTGTTTGGGATGCTCAAGTCATGGTTCCAGTGCCTGGATGCATCTGGTGGAGCCTTGCAGTACTCACCAGCTACATGTACTCAAACTGATATGCTATGTGCCATGCTACACAATATGATCCTGTGGAAACAGCTGCAGCAGGAACAGCATGGGCCAGGGCCACACAGCCCCCCCACCAATGCCAAGGCCTGCACAGGCACAGAGCGACTTGGAGGAGGAACAACATGAGCCTGCCCCAGTAGGCAGATGGAGGCATGCCTAGTATGCCCTGGCCTTGGCAAAGAGGCAATGCATAGCACATACACTGACACAGTAGGGACCCAGGGAATGACACCTCTCTCTGACTCGCACATACAGTAAAAGGGATGCCAAACATGACATTACCTGTCCTCAACCATGTATAGGGAGTGTACTACGTGAATCCGACATAGGCAGCCCTCCAGCACCATCCTCAATACTGGCACACCCACAAGGTAAGTCAATCAACCTAACAATTGCCGAATGGAGTAGAACGTGTCGTTACCTGTATCTATTGTATGGCTGTGAGCATGCAAGGGAATTGGGTGGCTGAATGGAATGCCAGCAGATAGTACACACCCATAGTGGCACCATGACATCTGTAACAAATACTGGAGTCACCACTGTAGCCAGTACTACACAGGGCAACAAAACCCACTGCAGTAAATGTGCTGAGTGAAATGTGTGTCCATATGCCAGTCAGGGAGGTTCACATACCCAACAACAGTCTCAGCCAGCAGAACAGGTGTAGACAAACACAAACAGAGGTCATGCTATGACCTCTGAATGATGCCTATGGGTAACCTCCCCCCTGGCCTACACATATAGACTACAGCAGGTCAGGCAGTGGGATGTTAGTTCTGAAGGGTAGGAAGTCAGACACTAATAGGTAGGTCAACCAAAGCTAAGACCTGTAGTACACTGATATGCCTCTAGTGAGCATGATAGGTTAAAATACAGAAGGAAATGGAGTACCTGGCATACCAGTACAGTCATAACAAATGTGTACAAGTGCCAGGTGTGCCTCCCCATCCTATGTAGACATGTAGAAACAGTAAGGTGTGCCCCCCCCATCATGTGTAGAAATGTAGTAACAGTCAGATGTGCCCCCCACTCCTATGTAGACATGTAAAAACAGTCAGGTGTGCCCCTTCCTCCAATCTAGTGCAGAAATATAGTAACAGTCAGTGTATCCCCCCAGTCCTGTGTAGAAAATGTAGTAACATGTATGAGTAGGTATAATACAAGTGGAGCTCAGATGCCCAGAGGTGGCCAAGGTAGCAGGATAGGTTTTAGCATTTGCACAATATGCAGGCCTGTGTGTGTTAGGATGGTGTGTATTTCATATTGTGTGAAAGTGGCCAGTATGTATGCATGTTGAGGTAAGACCTGGTGGCCATTGCCCATTACTGCTGATGACAGGGACAAGCCCTCGCAGCTGCAGTGCCAAAGACAATCCGCAACAGTATAACACATGCTAGCAGTAAACCATTGTAAATGTATGGTGATTAATATGTGTCATTATCTGAAAGACTGAAATGGCATGGCTGTTGGGCTAGATATACAAGCAGTACAAAGGGGAAAGTACCCCAAACATACATTACATACTGTGCCACTGTGAAATGGAGACACCCTTGGAATTGCACATGCAGGTATGCATCACAGTAACTGATCCTGTAGTAGGGGATACCGGTGATGTCTACCTGAACATTAGCAGATCACAAAGGAGGTAGGACTGATGTATTGGGAAACAGCTGATGTACCTGCACATGCAAGCAAAACTGGAATGCCCCATGCATATCTGTGTGTCAGATGCAAGTAGTATCAATAGCACACATGCACCCAACTCACGCAAACACCACCCACAGGTACCTCTCTGGTCATATCCCTGCTGTGGGAAATGGGTACAGTATGACCACACCTGTATATGGCAATAGCTAAGAATGCAGCATGCAGTACAGGTGTCCCATGCAGGTGTATCCCTAGTTGTAAGTAGCAGCCTGCCGGCATCCACACCACCTAATCAAGGCTGATAGAAGGTATTGGCATGAACACCTATCACACCTACCCTGTCACTCCAGGGGAATATACTGTATGGTGGTCTGAGACTGTAGGACTGAAAGAATGCAACGGCCTGCCATATCTGGCCTGTGTCTCACATGTACTGCCAATGCATGCTATGTCATGGACACCCAAATAACAACATAACACACTCCACATAAAAAATATGCAAGGCCATGAGGACCAACCACAGTAACATGTCCACCATGTCCCACTGCATGAACTGTGGACCAACACTAACACACATCTGTGATGGGGTGGGTGTTAAACTTCGGGAAAGTATCAGAGAATGTATGCATAATCTATGGAAAATGTTAGAATAATATATGGGGGGTTGGGAGCATGGGCAGCATGGAACGTGCAGGGTCTGACACCAAGCTGTGTGCACAAACTATCCCTGGCTGCAAACACATAAATGGGTGGCTACACACCTGCACGTACACCACTATAGGGGCAATGTCCTGACCCATGGCCTCTGCCTCTGGGTAACATGTGTGAATCTGCACAGCTGTGAAGCATTGCCACAGCAAGATAAGCCCATACTATCATGTCAATGGGTGTACAAGTATGGGATCCTCTGCCAGCACTCTACCAAGGTGCTGAACCGGATACACAGACCCAGCAGCAAGTGTCTGCAGCTCCCCCTCCAGAATGGCATAACTTACCATGAATACGTAGGTGTCTGCCCACAATACCAGACACAGCTGCAATCACCCTTGTCGCCCAAGACATCACTGTGAGCAAGAATGCCCAACAGACAGTATGTGAGGACAGAAAACATCACTGTGTATAAGAGTACACATGTCTGAATATCTCTGCTAACAGCAGTACTATGCAGCTAAAGCAGCACAGACACAATCACTTACAGTGCACACTATCCCCTGCACAGTTTGTCCCCATATTGCCAAATGATCAATGGATACCCTGCAGAAACAGTTTGCTATCTGTAGGTGTACAGCACAAAGATCTGCACTGGAGTACAAACTACCTGGAATCAATCCACACATTCAATACAGAAGGGTATACTGGGCATGCTCACACATTTAGAGAAATGAAGGCAATGTCAGATAACAACATACTGAAAGGTTACACTGGGCATGCTCACACACTTTAACAAATGAAGCCCGTGTCTGCAAACAACAGTGGACCAGACATATCTGGCAATTGCAGTTGTTATTGCAGACACTCCTCAGTATGCACCACTCATGCTTTGCACACACAGTGCATAGGAATACAGGCATATATCCATGGACAACACACTATAATAAGCCAAAAGTAGATGTACATAGATGTGTGGAAGAGAGTGACTGTGACAAGGAATCATCCATTATGAGGCCTGTCCCACCTAGCACACAGCCAAATGGCTACAGCCACATGAGTTACAGATGTCACTCACTGTAGACAGCCATCAGTATCTGTCAGCATTACAGAATATGTGGTGCAAATGCTAGTTGTGCAACATGACTGTACAAGGAAGTAGTCATCTAGCAGCTGTATACACGTACCTGTGGAATATAACACTGCATGTGCCTGCATGTGGTGGGTCAACATCTAGATGAATGAGTTATGGCCCATGCACACACACTACCCTCCCCATGGCCCTAATATGACAAGCCTGCTGATGTCATCCACTTTGAAATACACCTTTGGGAAAATTCTAGCCCAGTAATCTCCATGGCGCATCCTATAACTGTGTACTGCTGTAGTGTGATACACTAGATAGGTAGGAGTTCTAATCCCAGACGTGGGGTGTGTGTGTGTGTGTGTGTGTGTGTGTGTGTGTGTGTGTGTGTGTGTGTGTGTGTGTGTGTGTGTGTGTGTGTGTGTGTGTGTGTGTGTGTGTGTGTGTGTGTGTGTGTGTAGAGAGCAATGCTTTTTAGGCTAGTCACACTCACTACAAATCAAATGCCCTACTGTGGCAAGGCTGCTGATGTCATTCACTGTGCAATACATCTTTCGGAAAGCTGTAGCCCAGTAATCTCCATGGCACGTCCTGCTTTAGTGTGATGAATAGTTAGGAAGGAGTTCTAATCCCAGACATAGCAACTTTGTGTGTGTGTGTGTGTGTGTGTGTGTGTGTGTGTGTGTGTGTGTGTGTGTGTGTGTGTGTGTGTGTGTGTGTGTGTGTGTGTGTGTGTGTGTGTGTGTGTGTGTGTGTGTATGCACGCACATCTCTGTCTGTGCAGAGAGCAATGCTTTTTAGGCTAGTCACACTCAATACAATTCAAATGCCCTACTTTGGCAAGGCTGCTGATGTCATTCTCTGTGAAATACACTTTTTGGAAAAGCAGCCCAGTAATCTCCATGGTGCGTCCTATAACTGCATATTGCTGTTGTATGATACAGTAGTTAGGTAGGAGTTCTAATCCCAGACATGGCAATTTTTGTGTGTGTGTGTGTGTGTGTGTGTGTGTGTGTGTGTGTGTGTGTGTGTGTGTGTGTAGAGAACACTGCTTTTTAGGCTAGTCACACTCAGTACAATTCAAATGCCCTACTTTGGCAAGGCTGCTGATGTCATTCACTGTGAAATACACCTTCTGGACAGCTATAGCCCAGTAATCTCTGTGGTACATCCTATAACTGCGTGCTGCTGTAGTGTGATAAACTAATTAGGTAGGAGTTCTAATCCCAGGCAAGGCAACTGTGTGTGTGTCTCTGTCTGTGTAGAGAGCAATGCTTTTTTAGGCTAGTCACACTCAGTACAATTCAAATCCATACTTTGGCAAGGCTGCCGATGTCAATCACTGTGAAATACACCTTTTGGACAGCTGTATCCCAGTAATCTCTGTGGCGAATCTTATAACTGCGTATTGCTGTATTGTGATAAACTAGTTAGGTAGGAGTTCTAATCCCAGACATGGTAACTGTGTGTGTGTGTCTGTATAGAGAGCAATGCTTTTTAAGCTAGTCACACTCACTACATTTCAAATGCCCTACTTTGGCAGGCTGCTGATGTCATTCACTGTGAAATACACCTTTGGGGAAGGAGTACTCCAATAATCTCCGTGGTGCATCCTATAATAGCTTCATGCTGTAGTGTGATATAGAACTCTGATAGGCTTCTATTCCCACACATGGCAGTTATGGATGTTTTATCTGTGTTTCAATGTCTGTGCTCGGATGCATTTTAGGCTAGTCACACTCACTACAATTCAGATGCCCTACTTTCGCAATCCTGCTGATGTCATTCACTGTGAAATACACCTTTGGGAAAGGAGTACTTCAGTAATCCCTGTGTTGCATCCTATAACTGCTTCATGCTGTAGTGCGATATAAAACTCTGGTAGGGGTTCTATTCCTGCACATAGCAGTTGAGGATGTTTTGTGTGTGTCTATGTCTGTGTAGGGAGCAATGCATTTTAGGCTAGTCACACTCACTACAATTCAAATGCCTTACTTTGGCAATCCAGATGATGTCATTCACTGTGAAATACACCTTTGGGGAAGTAATACTGCAGTAATCTTCGTGTCACCTCCTATAACTGCGTAGTGCTGTAGTGTAATGTACTAGTTGGGAAGGGCTTCTAATACCATACATGACAGGTGTGCGCGTGTGTCTGTGTTTGTCATTCATATCCTGTGTAGAGGTGGGTGTGAGTGTGTAACAACTGTACTCGATGTGGAGTGGGTTTTGCAAAATTCTTATATGGTGGCCCTAGTATATATCACAATGTCCACCGTACAGTGACAACAGATGTGAAATAGTGGAGAGGCTGGGGTGCAAATCCATACCCCTACATGTGACATCAAGGCCAGCCGAACAATGTTAGCAGCCATTGTATTACCCAGAGAACACTCTCAACCAATGTCTCATACACACACACACACACACACACACACACACACACACACACACTTGCCTGAGCAACAACCACTATGTTGGCAGTGCCCTGCATATTGCCCACTGATAGTAACCATGGTATGATTGCAGTGATTTACAGAGGGCATGACACCCTATCCATCAGTCCAATAGGCATGTATATTCTGACAGTGCACCTCCCCCATGTTCCCCACTGGACACCTGCAACACCTGTGGTGTCATCAAATGTGACCCACAAAGGACATACCATGCATGAAAAACATGCCCTGTATGGACAGATGCCACTGACACCAGGGAATACCGGTATCATGCTATCGATGTAGGTGCAGGGTCAACCTGCTGTCCATTAACAGTTCCCACCACATGAGGCCAGGACTGACACATCTGATGATAAAATTTCTGAAACCAAAATTAAGTAATGGATGTGTAGTAAACACTAAACCAAAGCCAATGCATGAAGTACATGAAAACAGCTGTCTTCACAGTGGTCATAGCATAGTGGTTAAGTTTTGTGACTTTAGTGTACAGGGTCATGGGTTCAAGACCTGCAAGGGCTGTTAATTTTGTTGCTGGGCAGAACAAGGGCTGTTGGATACAGAGTGGTTAATGCAGTTTTGAGCAGCTTTAAGCACATTTGTGAGAAGCTAAGCACTGCTGAGCTATGGGTAAATGTGCGGGCACTTGCACAGTGTAGGTTTCGCTAACCAGTGTGCAAATCAGCTCAGCTGTTATATCGCAGCAATGTTGATACTTGTTAAGCATGGCTTAGCCCTGGTAACCAGGTCACACCACCCAGTCTGATAATCTGTAATAAGTATATGTAATGCCATGTACAATACATGCACCTATTTGCTGTCATTACAGTAGCAAGGGGTGTAATTGTCATGTGTGGGACACAGACATATATGAGGCCTGTAAAGCACTGTTATCCATGTGAATGTGTTACGTACAAGTGTAGTAGCCTAAGGTATATGGTGTCACACTGGCATGTAGTGTATCATGGCATTATTACTGTTGACAGTGCTTACCCAGGCAAAAGCAGAGTGCTAAATGTAGTACTGACAACAGGCACACCTGCAGGCATAGCTGGACACTGAGGCCTCCCTGTTGTATCCCAGGTGTGTCAGCTGTGTCATAGTATATACCCCTTACTGGGTAATGATCCGTCATGTGGAATGTAACTGTAGACTACCGTCTGTACAGCACATGTTAGTGAGGGCTTCTGACATATAGTTATGGCATACATATTGTTGTCAGATGTCTATCTGTCAACACACTCATGCCAGTGCATAGCTAATTGCCAAGCTGATGACTGTCAGTCCCTGTATAGATATGCAGAAGGCAGGTATCCAGCTGGGATATGTACAGGCAACCTAAGCTTGATTGATATTGACATGTGTGCCCAGCTGTGTAAGAACTGGCACATATAGGAGATGTCACCCTATACCAAAAACATGTCATGGGTACTTCCACTACTCCACCATAGTCAACAGAACATGCTTGGGTACAGGTCTCCATCACAGACACTAACCATGTGTTGTAATGCATGTTGCATACATGTCAAAATGATCACCTCAGTGGCCATGTGCAGGGGCACCTGGAGGATGGGCTGATGCATGCCATTCTCATCCTGAGGGTCACCACAGTAGTGTCTTTTGATAGATTGCCTGCTGCCACCTGGCAGGTGGCAGGATACCACTGTACACACATCCACTACACAACCCATCTCCCCTTGGACAATAGCTAGGTACACAGCTAGGTACACAGCTATGACCACCTGCAGTGATCCACCCCTGTACTGACATGTGTACGTGTGCATGAATGAGTATAGCAGTTAATGTGTGTTAGCACACCTGTACTTGGGAATTCCATGAGGGCCTTTACAACCAACACAATGCCCATTGCCATAGTCAGTTGTGGCTGCTGTTGTATGGGACATTACATGCACCCTGTTATGCTCCCCCCCATACCGGCTGCATGAGCCTTGCAGTACCAGCACAACAGTGTTTTACAAATGCATTGATGGGCATGGGATACCCATTGTGTTCTGGCATGTGTGTGTAGTTGTGCATGTCCGTATATCTGTAGGGTACAGCATTCCGAGGCCACATACTCCTATTACAATAACCATTGCCACACAGTAGTACAGATAGTGTTGTTGCTGCCCATAGGTGAGGCATGACAATGCAAGACCCTACTACACATGTGGCATGTACATTAGCTGCATATCCCTGTAGTACCACTGTTGGGGTATACTATGGGTTGTATCGCAGTCGCGGCCAATGTGTGACGGTGGGTATGGCAGAGTGTCAACATGGATTTCAAGGAGTACAATATCCACTGGGGTACACTGTCATTACACTAAGCTACACCCGGTATATGTCCCATGTACCACGTTATGGTTACCACTGTCACCATCAACCATACAGGTAACTGATACCACAATCCAAGCTAGTTATGCATGTGTTGTGTGCAGCCTACCAATAACACATTGGACACATGGTCAAGTTAGTTAGCAGCGATAGGCCCTGGTATCTTGGATGTGTGTCTGGCGGTTATGTGTCTGTTAATGTGTATATGACAGTATGTCACACTATGTATTTTCCATATACACCCATTGCATCCCCCATTACCATATTGTACATGTCTGGGGAAGTTCTGCATGTAACATGTGACCTGGTACACACCTCACCCTAAACGCTGTGTGGTGTGTGCTATGTAAGCCACACACTTCAGTATCACTACATAACTAGGTAGGGGTCTAGACCCAGTGTTGCCAAGTAACAGTGTGCATGTATGTGGATGGGTCTACATCAGGTTGGAGGGTATACACACCTCAGCGGGTCACCTGTCCATGTGGCACAGGCAATAACCATTGTAGTAACCTGTGACATGTGTTCAACTGTACCACAAATATGTCATAGCCATGGTGTCACCACAGTGCCATACCCTGTTGTGGAATATGACTGCAGACCATCCTCATGCTGACACATGTACACCTACAACACAAATGGATTTCATTATAGAGACCGCAGCCAAACAGTGTTACTAACAACTATAATGCATCATTGCTAGACAGCCATTGCTAGACAGCTACACTACCTACCATATATGCATCACATTTTACTCCCTCCAACATGTTATACTGCAGTACTGTGATACACTGTAGTACAGTCACTGTGTACGTCAGTACCATATTAGCCTGTCCCTGCATTGATGGTATGGATGACAGCGATGTGGCACAGGTATCATCATATGCACAGGGTGTGATGTTGGTTTGCCAGAGGCCGAGGGTGGGCCATACATTTAACACCATGTGTTTGGGTGAGGGGTGTACTGTTGTGAACTGGGCATGGTGATGTAGTGTGTGTAGGTATGGGGTTGCCCTAGGTGTGTTTGCATAGTGTGTGGGTATGCATGCACACAGTTCTGCCATGTGGCTGCCCTAAAAAGGTGTTTATGGACAGCTGCAGACCATACCTGGCAGGCTGTGCATTTCACTAACTCCGGCCACAGGTACATGGACTCTGCTTGCCAGGGGTTCCAAGGGCATGTCCAATTACAGGCCTCGATGTGCTGCTCTCACTTGATGATAACATATGTCCATTGGTACCAGGTGCCTCCTGGGACTGGCCAGGACCACGTGCTTATTGCCTGCTGTGGTGTGGTGTAGACAGAGCCCTTCCAGCAGTGCCGGGGCTGGTACTGCCATTATGGGAGCCCCTTGGTGTCCTAGCATGTCCACGTTGACTACCAATTGTTGTTGTTGCTGGCCTATGTCCACTCAACCGTCGCTACACTCTCAACACAAGTTCAAGCATGGACAGACCATGGTCGATGAGGGCCATCATCTCACCAGACTGTCTATCCATGAACTCAGTTAATTCACGGATGGCACCAGCAGGTTCACAGGCATTGTCAGATGTGAGAGCAGCCCTCTGCAGCCTCAAGCCCTGTCTGGTGTAACATTCTATACATGCCTGTACTGCCATGACAGCCTGAAACATTCACCTGCTGGTACCGGCTATGTCGCTTCTGCCAGGGGCATGATGACCAGTGGCCCTACCACAAGAACCCTGGACATCTGCCTATGTGGTGTCCTGATGGACATCTGGCTATACCTGCTGCGACTGGATACAATAGGCATAGTTACCACACTTTCCTGTGCACTGCCACCGAATGCCAGATGTCCCTCCGCTATGGCCAGTGGTAATGGGGTGTGTATAGGCACTGAAACTGTGTGCGGGGTTGGGGTGGCTAAAAGGGGGATGTCAAATGTTGGTGAAGTGTCGGTTCCTGACAACTCCACCTGTGTCTCAACCATACTATCATCATCTTCGGTGTCTGTATGGACATCAACATCAGATTGCATGCAGGAGGAACCCTGACCCACCTTGCCACCTGTGGGGGGAAACAATAAATGCACTTTAAAACCTGTACAGCATTGCCTAACAGTACACACACACACACACACACACACACACACACACACACACACACACACACACACACACACACACACACACACACACACACACACACCTCCGTAATACCTACCTGTCCATGGATTTACAGACAGTCCCACGTATATGTCCATGTGGTACTCCATCCTGCATTACACTGGTTAACATACACACATTGATACTACTCATTAATATATCAGTCCTCTAAATGCCTACACAAGCAGTCACAACACAAGACCTGTTACTATTTTACCTGCCTGACTTGTGTGTAGTGGTTTTACATGGCCTCACTGCTGTTATTCGGTATGCACCCACTGTATGTCCGGACATCATAAGCATGGGCCCTACATGTGGACTACTATGTTCTATCCATAATAGCACGCACTAGTGTGTTATGTGTATGCAATGCTCAGTACATGCCAGATATGCTGCTCCTTCAGCCTATCATGTGACAACTGTAATATTCGGATACACTCCATGGTGTTGACTAGTACTTTCCCAATGCATCTGTAGTGCTGCATACATGGGTTGTAGGTGACCTCTCTGCTGAATCCGATATTAAGGGTGTACCTGGTGTCTACCTTCCCTCTGGATGCCTGTTCCATGCTACAGACCATATTATACTATCAGCTGTCCTGTGATTACACACATGACAAGTATTCCTGGTGTGTAATGTGGCAGTCCATGTACACATACTGCATGATCCCAGAGGGAGGTACTGCTGTATGAACACCCTGCAATCACACATGTGCATACATGGCCAGCCACACGAACACACACACACACACACACACACACACACATACATACAAGCATCCTACATGCATCAACCTCCCTCCACTTCACCAGAGTGACCCTACAGAAAAACTGACTGACTACCAGGATGCAAACACATGCATACAGGTGAGGTTGCACAATGAAAGTACACACAGACCTCCTATTACCCCTCTGTCAACATGCATAACATATGGTACCCAACAGCATGCAGTGCAGCTATTGTCAATCCATGCTGGCAACAGTATACATGTGTCTGATGCATGTGCTGTGTCACTAGGTGAAGCCCCTTCCCCTGGATAACACTGCGACCATGAACATGGTATTTCTGTGCACCTGTTCTGCACCCTGCCATGTGCTGTGCACCACACCTCACAGGTGTATGGCTCATAGCTGAATGTGTACTACTGTGTTGGTTATGTCATCTTTAATGATCACAGCCCCTATCTTTTCCAGCAACACATACCTGGGATGATATGTGGATAGATGTCATTTGTGATTGCCTGATGCCTGATGTACAGCTCTCAACATCAGCGGACCATGTATGACCGATCCAATACTCTTACACTAACAATCATCAGAGCATAGCATGGCTATGGGGGGTGTACACACCCTTCCTGATATGACGCACCCATCCGTGATCTGCATTGGGACCACATCACTGCATATATTAACAGTACATGTGCTCGATATCTGACATATGTCCTCCACTTTCACATGCAGTGTTTACAGAATGTGCTAGGTGTGTGGATGCTGACCACAATGCATACACTCAGTGGGGGCATATGTGTGCTATGATGGTTTGACACACCTCTTGTTGTATATAATACAGCAGTCACTACTCCTGGCGGGGGTATACCAGCGTGGGCCATCTGCAATTGCCAGTGTATGTTCAATCTGCCCTACACATGTCCCCCTAATCTGCATGATTGCAAGGTCTACTCATGTGCACATCCCTTGGCATTCACAAACTGCTTTCACTAATGCTGTAGGGGTAAGGTTATGTCTGCACAGGTCCTGAACCTGACTATGTGCAGATATCACCATTCTTAGCATCCTTAGGATCCCTGCTGCAGTGCACTGGTGTGTCATGCTGACACCCCCCTCCTTCAGTCTTCTCGCAGGTGCATGACAAGTAAGCCCTACACATGTGTGTCACTTTGCAGTGTCCCATACACTGCACACCACATGTTACAGCCTAGTCCCAGCTGATAATGTGGACTACTGTAATGCCTTATGCCATAGTGTATCTCTGCAGCAGTTGCCATTGTCCTATAGGTATATACACTGGTGTTGTACTGCATATGGGTGTTGTTCCAAACATGTCCCTAATGTAGGCCATGTCTCCCACCATTATGTTACTCCCTGTGGACACATTCCACAATGACAGGATGTTAGTTATCATGCAGGTGTCTGACATACCCTTACAATACCCCATCATGGTCACCCCTGTGATGCCATGCATTTCACAGCAATAATACGTGCACATTTACAGCATGCATTCTGGGTAGGTGTGTTAGACGTGTGCATGGAATATACCATCACCATTACATGCCCGGTGTGTTGGCAGGCATCTACCTAAACCATACTCACTGGCTACAGACTGCTGCCTTGGTGGTATCCCGGAGGGACCTACATAAGAGGGTGAGAGATGAAATGTTAGTGGACACACTTGTGGCAGTGCTACAGGGTGGTTGCAGTATTACAATACATCAACGGCACATTTCCACAATTCTACCACATATGGACATCTGTTTATCACTACTATGCAATGACACAATATACCTATGACATGTCAGAAATGCATGCTCTACCTGTACCGATGCGGATGTATATGCAACAGTGGTCTATTGATGTGCCCTGTGGCCTTACCTGCATGCTCCTCGGCCGGTGTGTGGGTGGCACCCACCTCCACAAAGGTGTCTGGCGGTTGGTGGCTGGCCGAACGGGCATGTGCCACGAGGCTGGCCAGGAGCTCCTCCACACGTATCGGGGGAGTGGATGGCATGGCCCCCCCCTCTAGTGGGGTGATCCCTTCCTGACAGCAGCAGCATGCCAATGGGCAGTGTGAAGCAAGTCAGTACAATGATGCTGGACCTGCTCATAACTGCGGTGTTTAGTAAGACATCATTGACTCTGTGGACTAGGTCATTCCACAGGGTGGTCCACTCCTGCTGGTCATGGGCAGCCTGGCAAACAGCACAGGGTAGTACTGGATTAAATATGTGATCAGCACTTCATTTTTGGCAGCTGAATATGTTGGTAGACATGCATGTGACATCTTGGCTGAAAGACATAAAGATGGAAACAGGTTTCCTACCAGTGGGACAGATATTGTATGTACTACACTTTCTGCTATGTGCTTGAAGCCATGTTCCCTATTTGGACAATATAATTGCTGGCCTATTACAGACTATTCACCTGCATGCCATTGTCAGGGTCACTATGGTTCCATATATGCCTGTGGTATGGCTGCTTTGTGATTACTGCACATCTGACATTCTGTGTTATTGGAGATATCTATGCATGCTGTTGGACATGTTCCGGGATTGTGTAGACTATTACTATCAACATATGTTCTATAATGGTGATACAATAGCATGTATATGCACTATTGCCTAGCAGAACCACCGCTCCAAACCCATCTGCCCCGTTACCTGGCCACATCACATGTGTGTCCCACCCAGGGGCCTCCTCATTTACTGGTCCAGCAATACCATCAGGTGGAACCAACACAGGGGATATTGTTCCCCCCTGGGGACACACGCAGGCATGTTCCTGTCCCCTGAGGTCAGGTCCAGGGTGTTTTCCATAACGGGCTCAACAGACAAATGTGGGATGTGCTACATCACTCTGAGGCACCCAGTACACATTCACAGGGCCAACATGCTCCTCCTGTTCAGCATCCAGGCCAGGCACCTTCAGGACATGGACTGCTGCTTTGAGTAGCAGTGGTGGGAGGTTTGTTCCCATTGTGTCCATATTGGGGCCCATGGGGCATCCACATCACAGACCACACACACCATCCAGGGTGTTTACCCACCATGTGTCACATACCACCCCTGTAGACTGTCCTCTATATCTACCAACCCTGACCATCTCCACAACTATACTTGCCATTCTTCCCCATATTCCCATTCCATACTTCACAGATGAGAGCAATGTGGTCCCAACAAGGGGTTAACATGTGACATACCTGTCCATGTTGCACACACTACCAGCTGTAGATATCTGTGTGTATTGCTATGTGTGCTGTTTCCTCGCACATAGCATGCAGCACTATGGTAGTAATATAGGGGACATGTACTTACATACATATATGCTTGTGTGTGTGTTTGTATATATGTAGACATATGCATATAGGTATATATCTATATCTGTGTAGAAATATGTGATGTATATATGTGCTCATATATATGTCTACAGATGGGTATCTGTATATTTGTGGACATACATGTGCTCTATATATATATATATATATATATATATATATATATATATATATATATATATATATATATATATATACACCTATATGTTTATATATTATATATGTGTACATATGTACACATATGCATACCTATATGTGGGGTAGATTCAAACATCAGGTCCACAATCTCACAACACCTTCCTGCACAGCTGCACTGTTCTGCCTTGCTACAACACAGACAGGTGACCACATATGGACACAGCCTGACATTGGCGGGGGAGGTATATGTAGGACCAGATTGCAGGTAACCCTATTACACACCTATGGCATTCCTGCATGCTACATTACAGATTAACCTGAGTATCCTGCAAGGGGTGGGCTGCGGATCCCATGTGTCCATCATAATGGCATTACTACCACTACCAGCTATTGACCACGTAATATACATACTTCCCATTACACAACACACACTACAATGGCTTACATCTTGTCAGTCAGTGCTGATCTGCACAGTTGACGGCTATGGCCCACTACCCACAGGGACAGACACTACTGTCCAAAACAGTTGTTCAGTTGAACATCATTACAACAACACTTTATGGCACATATAAATCATTCAACATCATCTATCCCATCATTATGGACCAAGTATTACATTGAATTACATGCATATATACTTCACATACTTGTTGTGGAAATGATGTCTGTTCTGGATGTAATTATATATATATTTTTTGCTGTGGCTTTGGCTTTCACTTCCACTTCCACTTTCGCTCTCTCTCTCTCTCTCGGTCTCCGTCCAGTAAATAGATTGAGCTGTTTGAATAGATTGCAGCATGGATTTTGTAGGTGATGCACATGATCAGGTGATGGCCTCTGCACCAATCAGTGTCCTCCACTTGCTACCTGCATGCAGCTTACTGTGAAGTACTTCCATTTGCCACTGTCATGGCAACCACCTACTATAAATCCCTACATCATGTGGGTGTGGTCCCTTTACTTTTCCTGTGTGATGGACATCCTTCCTGTGTGCGGGCATCATTGTTACAGACAGTAGGTAGCAATACCTCTTACAGGGGAACCTGCACACTCAGGCCAGCTACATATTTGTAGGAAGTTCCAGAACTACAGACAGAATGTGAGTAGAGTTGTTGTATGCATTGTATAGCACTGGTGGTCCAGGGTTTGTGTGCACATACTAGTTTAATTGAAAATCAGTCTGTCTGCATAGTTCTTATCTGAGGGCCTATTCTCTTGATGGCCAGAGGTGTGCCTATTTTGTTTTGTCTGTCCACCACAAAGGTCTTGTGTTAGAGATTTCATTGGCAGTGTGTGTGTTGAGTGCTATCAGTACATGGCTACATCCATTTCTGTTTCTAACATCATATTCCTGACTAAGGGTATGTCGCAGACTATGCTGTAACACCAGCGACTTGCTTAGTGTATGACAACAGTTTTCCACATATGGGCCTGTTTTCTAGCCTCTGTCCTCCACCCACATACCAGGCTTTGCACATATGACATGCTGTCTGGGGTTGTTCTGTAGTGGGCTGTGAGTATGTCATGCTGCCATTTCTGCCATCAGTCCACTGCTGTTGTGTCCCCCACACATATGGTGGGGTTGGGGCCATATATGTGTGGGCTTCACCTACACAATCCATGTGTGCCCTTATGCACTCCAGAGGCCAGTGTATGTAACAGTGATATATGGCCCTGTATTATTGAGTTTGGGGGGGGGGGGGTGCACCATAACTAACCTAGGCTGTTACAACATATGGGAGTATTAGGGATAAGCTGCCTTAAGGTATCTGAATGTACATTACCATAAAATCCTCCTTGGGTTCATAGGTTCATACTAGGCTATCTTCCCTAGGGCATTTATAAGCCTAGCCAGAATGTGTTTGGCTTTGGCCACCCATTTTAAATTTATTTTGCTATGCCCTTTTTCGATGTTAGTATACTGTGCCTGTGTCTAACAGTGACACAGAAGTGATACCTGGGGTAAACCTACGATCTCCCATCCACTCATCAAGATTCCTCTTGAAGAGAGTCAATGAGGGACTCTGCCTAACCTTGACTGGAATTTTATTCCAGAGTGAAGGGAGCCTCTGGGTTATGAATCTGTCCCTACAGCATGTCCTATTTATTTCAGTGCTGAGATTCAAGTCTCTCGAGCGCGTAGCTCAATGGGATTTGGATTTTCTGAGGTGCAGCATGTCCATTAATTCTGGGTTGGACATGGCTTTATACGTCAGGCACAGATCGCCTCTGAACAGGCGGTATGCCACTGACTAGAGCTGGAGTTTCTTTAACCGGGCAGCATATGGCATCTGGTTGAGCCCTTTGATCCTCTTGGTGAGGTACTTTTGGGGTCTTTCCAGTTGCTGCAGGTGTCTGGTAAGGTACATCCCAAAAGGGGCATTGAACTCAATTTTGGGCCTGATGAGGGATGAGTAAAGAGGCACGATGACCTCCCCTGATCTAGTTGTGAATCCCTTCATGATTAGGTGGACTATATAAAATGTTTTTCTAACCACTTTGGCCACGTGGTTGTCAAATGAGAGATTGCTATCAACTTGGGTCCCCAGGTCCCTAATTACTTCTTCTGTACTTAATGCATTACCACCTATGTGGTAATTTGTGGGCACTTTGTTTTTGCCAAAGGGGATGACTATACACTTTTTGGCATTTAGCTTGAGGCCATGGCTCTGGCACCAGTTGTTTGTTTCTATGAGGCCCTTTTGGAGGATGCTTGTGTCGGCTGGAGAGTCGATTATGGCGCCCAGTTTGCAGTCATCTGTGAACTTGGTCAGCCACAGTCCTACCGTGTTGGCTTGTACCTCCGAGAAATATATACCGAACAAGAGAGGTCCCAGGACTGACCCTTGTGGGACACCACTTGTAACTGGTTTGGAGTCTGATATGGCTCCAGCAATTCTAACCATGTGGGTTCTGTCCTTGAGCCAGTTTGCAATCCATCTAGTGACATAGGGGTTTATATTTAAGCTGGTGAGCTTATCTATAATGCCTGAGTGGGGTACTGTATTGAAGGCTTTTGCGAGGTCCAGGTAGGCTGTGTGGACCACCTTCCCCTCGTCAATGGCCTTGGTGACTGTTTCAAATAAATCAACCAGGTTTAAGAGGCAGGATCTGCCCTTAACAAAGCCAAACTGGGTAGGATCCAGTGCCTGTAGGTCCCCAATATCTTTATTTATGAGGTCCATGATGATCCTTTCCATAGCTTTGCAGACCAAGCTAGTCAGGCTTATGGGGTGATAGTTTCCAGGATCCGTTGAGGCACCACCTTTATGGAGATGGACCTCTGTTGCTGTACGCCACTTTTTGGGCACATATCCTGTAGTAAGGCTGAGAATGAACAGTAGTTTTATGTTTGGGTTTAGCTCTTCTTGGAGTTCATGTAGGACGCAGCCCGGGACACCGTCTGGTCCCATTGATGCTGTGTTTTTTGCTTTGGAGAGGGCGGCTCTAACCTGAGCATCTGAGATGTCAGGGGGGCAGCACTCTGCTGGGATAGATATTTGCCCTTTGGTGGGAGGGGGAGTTTGTGCTGAACCTGTCAGCTATGATGTTGGCAATGTCTGTGGGTTCAGTGTATTTTTTGTCATTTTGGACTAATTCTAAGCATATCTGGGAATTACCACCCAGGTTCCTAACATAACTAAAGAAAGCCTTGTGATTATTCTTAGTGTCCTGTGCAATTTTTCTCTCGAAGCTGGCCTTAGACAATTTTATGAGTGCCCGTAGTTTTTTGCTAATACTGATCAGTGATGCCTTCCCTTTTTGGGATTTTGCTCTATCATTTAGTAGCTTCCTCCTTCTATTGAATAGTTTGTTTATGGCTGGGGTCCACCAGACAGGATGTCTGCCTTTGGTGGATTGGGTCTTGGTTTTATTTGGGATCGCATGATCCATGCATTCCTGAAGGTGTTCATAGAATGCGTTTATAAAGGTTTCTGCAGTCTGGGCCGTATTTTCCACAGGCTCGGGGGCTTTGAAGGATTCCACCTCAGTTTTGAGGAGTGTGAAATTTGCTTTAGAGAAGTTTTTCACTGTGGTTTTCGGGACAGGGGGTGGGGTCGAGATGTGAATATCCAGTGAGATTAGTTTATGGTCTGATCTTACCAGTGAGGGATACACTTCTGGTCTGGAGCATAGAGTCCCCATGTTGGTGATGATCAGGTCCAGTATATTTTCCCCTCTTGTGGGAGTGGTAACAAGTTGTTCCATAGCATTTGAGTTTATAAATTCTAGGAACCTTTGGGCTAGGGTGTTGGAGCTAGAGTAATGCTCCCAGTCTATGTTTGGGTAGTTGAAGTCGCCCAATATAATGGTGTTTGGAGAGACCTTCATATTTTCCAGTGTTCTCAGAAAGGCCGAGTGGGGTTCCTGGGTTTGGGAGGGTAGTCTGTAGCAGGCTATAAACTGGAAGGCAGTTTTACCCACTGTTAGTTGCACATGGATAGTCTCTGATGCTTCCTGCTTTGCCACCAACCTGGAGGTGTGGGTATCTTTGATGAATATCGATACTCCTTTTGTGGTTCGGTCCAAGTTTTGGGGCCGAAAAGCATGGTCTGAAGTATAACCTGGTAGTGCTGGGGTGCTCTTGGGAGCCCTGAACCAGGTTTCTGTTACTGCACAGATATCGATGTTCTCCATGCTAAGGAGAGTTTCAAGTGCGTGCATCTTGAGGTTTAGACTTCTGGCGTTGAGTAGCATTACTCTTAGTTTCTTGTCCCTTGTGATAGCTATGGAGGTGGGTTTGTCTTTTGAGCCTTGCCTAAAAAAGGCACTATGGGGTAGCAAGAGCCTTTGCCAATATCCAAAAGCCCAGGGGTGACAGGTGCAAGCCGTCCCTAGCGAAGCATCGTGGCTTGTCGAGCATATCATCCCAAGCTGACAGGCATTGGATCCCCTTTGAATGACACCAGTACTTAAGCCAATTGTTGAAATTGATCATCTTGTCTTCATATTGTGGCATCATTCTTGGTGAGGGTAAGATGCTACTCAAGGTCAGGGTCATACCGGCCTGGGCTACATGCTCAGAGAGCTCCTTTATGTCTCTTTTCATGTAGTCCAGGGAGGTACGTCTCAGGTCATTCACACCAGCATGGACAATGACTGAGTCATATTTGTACTTGCCTTGGAGTGACCTGAGTGCTTGTGTTATGTGGCGGATCCTAGCGCCCGACAGGCTGCTCACCGTGACCCTCTCCTTGTTCAGCCTGGTGAGCGGGACGTCAGTGTGCCTGACGATAGAGTCACCTATTACACCTACTGCCTCCTGCCATACAGACTGTTCTGTTTGTGAGTGTGCTTGTGATGGTGTCAGTTATGCCTTGTTATGTAACAGTTACATCCCATTGTGTCAACTCCATGTATGCAAACCTGTGTGTGGTGTTATATCCTTTGACCTCCCTGTGGGTATATGTTGCAGGCAACAATTGTCATTTGTATGTGTGGCTCATACAGTATCCAGTTGGTAAGGTGGTAACTGTAGGCATAGTGGCTGTTCCATATTGTGTGTACCTTCTACATATGTATCTTACCATACATATCTCTGCATGTGTATGTGTGGCTACATATATATCTATATATCTATCTATATAAATATCTATCTATATATATATATATATATATATATATATATATATATATATATATATACATATATATATATATATATATACATATATATAGATAGATATAGATATATACATATATATATATTTATATATATATATATATATATATATATATATATATATATATATATATATATATTTATATATATATATATATATATATATATATATATATATATATATATATATATATATATATATATATTTATATAATCTGTATCTACATATATGTGTCTGTGTATATGTATCATAGGGGTGTTGATTGCTTCCACATTTATATTCCCTATTGGAGCTGGACTGTACTGCATGATATGTTATTGATACCAGCCTGACATCATACAGGTGGGATGGTATACTGTTAACATCTTGTGCCCATGTCATATCAGGTCCTGTTTATGGGATCTGCATCAGTTGGTAGTGTATTGCAGGGCAGATGTGTTTGGCTGTTGGGGGGGGGGTACCTATTCGTACAAGACATATGTTGTTTGGGGCCTCTCAACCCCATTAACAGTGCATGTGAACATATATGTTTTTGTTATGTTCCCATTTTTATATGTCTGTATATATCTATATAGCTATATATATATATATATATATATATATATATATATATATATATATATATATATATATATATATATATATATATATATATATATATATATATATATATATATATATATATATATATATAGACATAGATATAGACATGTATATCTATATATGTATGCATATGTATGTATATATGTATATATATATATATATATATATATATATATATATATATATATATATATATATATATAGATATATTTATATATATATATATATATATATATATATATATATATATATATATATATATATATATATATATATATATATATATATATATCTCTTCACATATAGATATGTTATATCTATTTAGATATTAATATATACACACACACACACACACACACACACACACACACACACACACACACACACACACACACACACACACACACACACACACACATACACACACACACATCAATATGTTGAAATACATTCCCTGTACTTTTGAATGACTGGGCTAGATGATATGTTTGTGAAAACATCAGGGTTATGTATATTTGACATGGCTTATTGGTAAATTACTTTGGGTATGGTTCGAGCCTTGAAGAGGCTGTTTATTTTGTTGCTGGACAGAACAAGGGCCGTTGGAGTCAGAGTGATTAAGGCACTTTTAAACAGTTTTAAGCGGGTTTGTGCAGAGGTAAGCACTGTTAACTTTCAGTTACAGTTTCTTATTCTCAGTTAGCTTTTCAATTGCTTAACCTGTGTAGACATTGCTTACCTCCACGCAATCAGGCTTAAACCCGCTTACTGCTGCTTAAAAGTGCTTACTCCTACTTACCCCTGCGCTTATTTCTTTAAAAGAAAAGAAAAGAAAAAAGGGTTGATAGGAAAGTGGTGAAAAAGGGGCACAAAGAGGGAAAGACAGTAGGGAAATTATCTAGGGATGTGCAACAAGGGTGTAGGGAAGGTCCATAGCTGCCCATTTCTTCTACAGCAACAGCTGTGCATATACACTGAATTTGGAGGTAGATTTCGACACTCAAACCCCTGAGAGAGGGGTGAGGACAACAATGATATGTTGCAATGCCAAATTAAACCAGATTACATGTGTCTAGTGTGCGAAATGGACAGCTATGTATGGGGCGAGATTTTTTTCTGGGAACAGATTGCCCTTTTTTTTCAGATGAGAGTGGGATGTTGGGGAGGGATAGTAGGTATATTTGGGGAGTTAGGTTGGGTAGATTAACAGACAAGGCAAACAAGACACATACAGGGGTAGTATATGTCACATGTGGGGGTAAATACCTTGATGGGGATGGATGTTGGGAAATCGGAAGCCCATGAGCACCCTAGTGGAAACAGTGGGACTGAGATCCCCCCCATGGGCAGTCACTACTGCACCTTCACAGCCCCAAAGGTGTCACAGAGCTAAGCTGACCCTCTAGTTGTGACACACGGACCTCGAGCTGGCATAGCAGATCTCCAACCTCCCTCCAGAGCTCACTATGCACCATGACCCGGACCTGGCAATGGGTGACAGGTTCCTGTCCGCACCCGCTCCCAGGGGGGGGTGAGACCCATCCCCTGAGGTGGTAAGGTGGTGCAGGACCAATGGACGAGGAGGTCCCAGGTTGGGCCCCAGACATGCTGGTGCCCGGTGCCATGGCCAGCTGTGGTGAGACAGGTGGGTCTGCTGGGACTGGCCTTCCTAAACGTGCCATAGTGTTTAGATTTTTTCATCATATGTGGGTTAGAAATAGAAAACACATTCCAGAGTTATGTATAACAGCGTCCATAGATATTCCCGTTAACCCAGACACCAGATAGGGAACAGCTGCATAGCAAATGGAACATATGCATATATGGGACCACAGTGGTAATAACAACAGCATGCAGGTACATTGATGGCACCATGTCACCAATGTTGGAATAATTCAATATAGCACATGCATGGAAACAAATTTAAATATATATCAACCAATAGGACATAATCAGAAGAGTGGAGTCATTACATACCGGTTGAGGTGGGTATGTATGTTATTGTTGGAGATATGGTGGGGGGGGGGGGAGATGTCAATTAACCACTAGTATATTCCTGTAGTCCACATTACTTTCCTTGTCAGTGCTGTTATCTGTACCTTACATGTATTGCTACACTACCCTATAGCCTTAGTTTGGACAGTGATATGGCTGTCATCAACATTATACATGAACTGGTTTTACCTGCAGAATACACCTCTTACCTGGTATACCTGTGGAGGGAATGTTTGTTAACACTAACCAACTGTTTCTACACATAGATTCCCAGTTGATGTGCACATAGCTATCCAACTCTTTCTGCACAGACTCTGGCCATGTCTTGACCACATGCAGGTGTACCGGGACATATTTAGACTATTGCCCTCTTCAACCTTTAGTGACTTACTACTCACATATACATGCTTTCCTACACAGCTATATTATGTAGGACAGTGTGGGTGACAGTGATCAGTGATAATTTATTATTCAGAGCAACTGCAACACTCACAATTCCATACAATACCAGAGTAAACAGTGCCAGTACAGGGTATCAAGGTTTTTATTTGTTGGCACTGTGTTCGTATCTGACATACTTGTGGAGCAATGTTTGTTAGCACTATCTGAATGTTGCCACATAAAGTTCCAGATTACACATTAGTATTATGTGGGTCTATATGACGCTATCGAATGGACTAAATAGCGAATGTTATTTAGTCAATCCTATACTGTCGAAATGGCAAAATAGTGAAGTCACGGAACATCAAATTTTTTCCCAGGGAATAAAAAATTTGGTGGGCCGTCTTTGGGCCTTTGCCATTTCCTCCACTATGGTGTGATCTTGGAGTTGGTATATTTAAGTAGGGGGGTATGGGGGCAGAGCCCCCCCCCCCACATGGGGGTGTGTGGGGCGAACCCCCCGCCAGTTACATTTGTGTTTAAGTTTATTTATTTATTTTTTTTTACGGAGCAGCAAATTTTTTTCCTTGGGAAAAAAATTTGCGGTACTGTTTGTTCGATATTTTGTTGTTTAGATATTATCGGTACAATGAAATAGAGTTTGCTATTTACATCGTACGATAATATGATATAGATGCATATTATGCACATACATCTTACTCTGTTACTGTACACACTCTGGTCACAACGTGATAACATAGGGGTGTAGATAGGACATACTTGGCTTATTACTCTCATAACAGTTTTGGGAGTTGCTAGAGTGACAGGTTTGTTCTCATAGATGTGTGACAAGCAGTTGTTTTCCCTATTTGTTGCCTAAAGATCTGGGGTCATCCCACAGATTTCCTCTGGGGACAGGGTGACAGGCAGCAGAAATGGGCCCATATACTGGACATTCTGGTCGTATCTGTACAGTTGTGGGGTATTATTCTGTATGCACCCTACTTCTATTCCCAGGATTCACACCATGGCTGTGTCTGCTACAACTTAAACAGTGTCCATCAGAATTGCTTGTGCTATGTAGATATTGCTATATATCTCCTATCTGCTTTCTGTCTTATAATTCTCCTGTGGTTTTGCATTCTGACCTTGTATTACAACACTCTTATGCAGGATTTCCTAGACAGCTATATTTTGTAGGACAATGTGAGTGGCAATGATGAGTAATACCTTATTATTCAGAGCAACTACATCAGTCACAATGCCATGCAATACCAAAAGAAACAGTACCAGTATAGGGTATCATTCTTGTATTTCTGGGCACAGTGTTTGTATCTGACAAACCTGTAGGAGAAATGTTTGTTAGCACTACCTGAATGTTGCCACACACAGTACCAAATTACACTTTACTATTATGCACATACATCTCACTCTGTTACTGTACACACTCTGGCCACAGCTTGGGAACATGGGGATGTAAATGGGACATAAGTGGCTTCCTACTCTCATAAGGTTTTGGGGAGTTGCTAGTGTGCCAGCTTTGTTCTCATAGATGTTTGTCAATCAGTTGTATTTCCTGTTTGCTGCCTTTACACTTGGGATCATCCCACTGATTTTCCAGGGGGTCAGGTTGACAGGCAACATATATGGATCACTTTTCTGGACATTCTATACAGCTTTGGGGTATGATTCTGTATGCAGACTACTACCACTGCCAGGATTCGAGCCATGGCTGTATGTGCTCAAAATGCAACAGTTCACGTCTCAGTTACATGTGCTATTTGGGTTTTGTTGTCTGCCTTTTCCCTGTTTTGTGTCTATGTGTCTCTCAGTTGTACTAAATGGCCTCTGGGGATTACAGCAGTCATATACAGGTATTTCTACACATTCTATTTATGGTGCACAGTGTGGGTAACAGTGCTTAATACAACAGTGCTATTACGTGATTGCAAATCTACATTACCATGTGATACTAGAGTATACACATGCAGTACAGCAGTTAGACCTTTATTGTCAGGCTATTCACTTTTATTTACATACAAACTATATGAGACTCTTCCTGCCATATTCTCCAGTGTATGCAGTACTTGCCTTAAACAATACATGTTTTATACAGGCAATTAATATACTAATACTTTTAGATTTATTTCCTATGACAGTACATGCAAGAATATTATTGACCTACCTCGCAACCTCTCCAGGTGACTTCCATGGGCCTCCTAGTCTGCAGCCCACTCACCTGCAGCTGTGGAGGACATAAGAAGAATATGTAGCCATACCTATCTATGATATGCATGAGCTGGCAATTATTACACACATAGTGGAGTGAGACACACAGCTGAGACATCCACTGTCATTCTAGTCTCATGGATCCACTATTCCAAGAGGTCTCCCTTATGCCGCTTCAGGTCGGCATAGTGATGCCTGACCTGCTCACCGGTTCGGGGTATGCCAGTGGCATTGGTGAGGTCACGGGTGAGACGGTCCCAGGCTTCTGCCTTATATTGGGAACCCCGGTACTGGTCCTGCAGCAGTCTCTGCTCATGGTCTTTGACAAGGATTCCTGCCATGACACTGGACTCCTGGATGCACCAGTGCTGCACCCAAAAGCACACTCCCTCTCCCCTTCCTGTCATGGTGCCTGCAAGGAAGCTACAACCGGTTATGAGATGTATTTCCACATGTTGTGTTTAAGTAGGGCTGCTTTCCCACACTTTACCATGATTGGCCATTTTTGAAAAGGCTAGGCTATGTTTAAACCTGCTTACCTAAGATTGGCATTGCTTAAAGGGGTATACCACTGGGCACAATGAGCTAGCTGGCTTACACATTGCTTGCACCTCCTAAGCTGGCCTGTGCAATGCTTAGCGTTGCTTACATTAGACTCTGCATTATATTTTCTTTTTGGCATTGATTTCATATTCATTACATCTTATATATTTGCCTGGCATCCATGATTCCTGTGTATGTACACTGTATGAGGTTTTTGTGTTTTATTGGGGACTTCAACACTCTATTAGAATTACACCTCACTTCTGGGCTTACTGCTGTACTCCAGTTCACATATGTATGTTATGTACTGGGTTATGGAACATATGACTGTATACTGATTCCTTTCTCAGGTTCAGTTTGATTTTACTATAGTGAGGACTTGTTTAGTGATACCTCATTCTTCTGCTGTGCTGTGATGGCTTGGTGGTTAATTACTGTGACTATAGTGTGTATTGGGTTCAAGACATACAAGGCTGTTTATTGTGTTGCTGGACAGAACAATGGCTGTTGGATGCAGAGTGATTAAGGCACATTTGTAAGTGGGTTTGAATGAGGGTAAGCAATGCTAACCTCCGGTTACATATGCTTACAGAGAGTTAGCTTCAAAATTGCTTAACCTGTGTGCGCATTGTTTACCCCCACGCAAACGGGATTAAACTCGCTTACTAATGCTTAAATATGCCTACTACTGCTTATTGGTGCTTACATTTACTTACTAGTGCTTACTCCTGCTTACAATTACACTGATTTGGACAGTTATATCTCATGGTTCTTGGGAAGGTGGGGGATTTAGAAGCTGTATGGAGTTGTCATTCATTACACATTTTACCTTCCATTTGTATCCATGATTCATGTGTAGATATACTGTATGAGGTACATGTGCTTATCTGGGGACTTTGCAACATTATGACACTGACACCACATGTGTGCATTTAATGCAGTACTCCAGTTCACAAATATATGTTATTTAGTGGGTTATGAAACAAAAATATTGGTCATAACGTGATCTGCCATGGAAAATGGAATGTGCTGCAGTGGGACTAAAACTGGGAATGCCTGTTCGTAAAGTGAATGCTCTGCCCACTACACTATTGATATACTGTTTCATTTGCATATACATTCCTTGTTATCCTCTTCAGTCATTTAAGCTGCATTAAATGTAGCTAAGAGATGGGCACACACGCGCGCCTACTGTTAGCTTTAATTAGATTTTTAATTTAAAAAAAAGGGTGTGTTCATTTTATTTGTATTTACTTACTGTTGTACACATGGAGGAATGTTGCTGGGGATATGCGGACACCTATGAATGGTCTCGCTCATTGCTTTGGCCTTTCTGCTGCTCCTCATTGTGAGGGCGTGTATATTCTGAGAGCTCTGCTCTCAGACATGCCCCCTCCACTCTTACATGCTCCATGTAAGATTAGGAGCTCAGGCAGCACGCCTCATTAATATGCATGGCGAGCTGCTGTCCTGCTCCTAAATGGCCACTTCTGTGCAGGACTAAGCTAGTCCTGCACAGAAGAATAGTAAATCCAGGGGTATATCTCCGTCTCTGTTTATTTATCTATACACACAGACACAGTGTGTGTGTGTGTGTGTGTGTGTGTGTGTGTGTGTGTGTGTGTGTGTGTTTGTGCGCACTTGCAAAAATTAAAATAGAATCAATCCACAAAATACTTAGTGGAACAAGCTGAGGTCATTTTACATAGTATGCAAAAGAAATATACACTGTGGTGAATAAAACTGTCGGTAGGCTTCTGGTGCAGTACTGCAATGTCTGCTGCCATCTGTGTGACAGTGTGAGGTTTACTTAGATAACAGAGATGCAGATATCTGAACATTTGTGCTAAAGATATGCTATACTGAGGTTCCTAAATAGGTACCTCAGTACAACAAGATAATTTTTATCACAACTGAATGTGTAATCGGTGTACTCTGTGTATTATATTCTGGTTCTGACTGAATACCTGAACATAATCATCTGTGTTAACAAGCAGACTATCAATGCACCAGATATTTAATTATCTAGTCTGATTTTTTTTTTTAATATACGATGCTTTATTTTCACATAATGGAGTATGAAGAAGTATAACATATACAACAGCTTACCAGTTCACATGATTTAAGGAAGGAGTATTTTAATAGGGGGAATTCAATAAAGCTTAAACTGTCATTTTTTTCCATGTGAGCATTGCGGTGCGATGCAAACATGGCTGCAAACAGTTTTCGATTCAGTAAACTGTGTATAGCACTGCGCAATTACACGTACTCATGAATAATTACGGAAACTTTCTTGGAATCCAAATTTCAATATAAGCAGCTGAAATTTATGGTAATGAAGTGAAACAACATGGTGGAGTGATCCAACAACCATTAATAAAACTGTGTGGACTGCGTGTCCATGCTGGTAGTATAGGTGGAAAATTTCAATGTACTGGAGAACAGTACAGAAGCAAGGGCAAGTAAAAATGAAGAAATATGGACAGAATTCCCCTGTCATAAGGGATGTGTGTCAGATGACTATAATAATTTTTTTTACCTCATGTTTGCACAGTGCACTACTTGGCTCAGACAATTTTAACTATGATTACCAAAAAAGTCATGTAAAAGAGAAGTATAATGTACTGTAACCATAGGTAATGTAATACCCTGCCTTGTGTCTTTAAAATCATGCTCTGGTGCTATTGACAAGTTTACAGAGCTACTAACTGTGTAGATGCCACGCTGTCAGCATGGTTATTATAAAAATGGGTGCAAAAATCTGTGGATTTGTTGAATCACAAAAAGCAGGAACCATGTAGGAATGCTCACTTCGTGTAGGCTCCTACATGGTGTTTATGTTTCCAGTGGATGTTGATGACATCAGGGGAGAGTGTCAGGTCACATTTTATTGTTTTTTTTGTGTATTGCACATGTCTGTGCAGTGCACAACTTGCCACAGATGGTTTTGTCGATGCAAACCTTGTTTGCATGACTTGACCACCCACATATCAGACATGAGCTATACGTCCAAAAATTGAAACCAGACACATTCAGTTGATATTGCTGAGCACAGCTGGACATTAAACAAACATGGTAAGTGGAGCACTCTACTAATTCCCTCAAGTTATGGGACTTTGTATAACTACTTCTGTGGCAACAGGTGTTAAGTATTAGACTGGAATGAAGATGGTCCTGGGTCCTACTACAGGGTATGCAAACTTTTCTTATACTGTTGTGACATTGCAGCTTATACAAATAAAGTGTAACTTACAGTAAATAGCATTTTCTGCACTTTTTATGACAACAGAGACTAAAATATAAAATTTTGACATGGCTTACCTTAGTTATGCATAATTGCGCTCTACTGTATGATGGTGCACACAGCACACTACGGCACACTGAAGCAGGAACTTTAAATAATGTTAAGTGTAGCATAAGCAGGTAAACTCCATAATAATTAGCAAATCCCTCATGGTGGACCTACTCAGGAAATGTATAAAGTATGCATACAGCCTACATTCTGATTTTCCCTTGATACCTCAAGACCATCGGAGTAGACACTTGGAAATTTTAACTGAGATAACGCTAGGGGCTGTTGCAGCTGTTCTACCATCTGCATGTGCTAGAGGATGAAGTAAATGCTGCTGGTGCTGCTGACAACAGGCCTAGGCAGAGAAGGAGAAGAGTGTTCAGGCCCAGGTTAACCTTCCAGGTGCTACATGAGCTGGAGATTGTAGAGTGCTACAGGGTGGACAGGAACATATTGCAAGAACTCTGTGAGCTTTGCCACCCTCAACTCAGAGCCAGAGCCAACTGAAGAGAACTCATCCCAGTAGAAACTAAGGTATGTGTAGCCCTTAGGATATTAGCTACAGGTACTTTTCAAAGACCAAATGGGGAAATTATGGGGGTGTCACAGGCATCAGCATCAAGGATACTCCATCAGTTCCTAGATGGTATGCTCCTACATGCCAGTGAGCACATATCTTTTCCCCTTTCCCCTGAGTAGAGTGCCAGCAATATGCAATGGTCACACTACCCTGAAGTACTAGGTGCCATGAACTGCACTCATGCACACATCAAGACACCACGTGGTGAGCAGGATAGAATATAAATTAACCACAAGGGATGCCACTTCATCCACTTCCAAGTCATGTCAATGCCCAGGGGATTATTTTCAAACAAAACAACATTTGAAAAAACAAAACAGTAAACACATTTATGCCCACACACACCCTTGGAATAATGGCATAATGAGGCATACTCACAAACTAGAAACATCATAGAGCTTGTGCTTGGGCTACTTAAGTCATGGTCCAGCACCTAGATCTATCCAGTGGAGCCTTGCAGTATACTCCACACACATGTACATAAATATACACAGTATGTGTTATGATCCACAGTCTGATCCTGCCTAAACAGCTGCAGCAGGATCAGCAAGGGGAAGGGACACACATTCCCCCACTAATACATAGGTCACCACAGTCATAGTCACAGGAGGACTCAGAGGAAGAACCCCCAGCTACTGTCCCTGTAGGCAGATGTAGGCATGCTCAGTATGCACTTACTTTGGCTAAGAGACAACCTGCAGCACATTCACTGACCACTTAGGGACCTAGGGACTAATAACTTTCTCCTACTCACATACATGTATTAAAATTGATGCCAAGCAACTCATACAACCTGTACCTAACCATGTACTGGCTGTGTACTGCTTGCATCAGACAGAGTCAGCCCTGGACTAAAGTTGTGTCAACTGCTGCATTTACAAGGTAGGTCCTTAACCTACACTTTATTCTTGTAGAGTATTATGACATATCCTTGTCTCTATGAACATGGTACAATATGCAAGTAAATAGTGGTATATTTGTACAGAAATTAAATTAACATGTGGCTACAAACACTTATTTTACTATTATGTGTTCCTTTGTAATTAGAAGGCCTCATGCATGAAACATTCATGCAGTCCTATTGCATCAGATTAGTGGTTCATCATTCAAAATAGAAGTTAGAAAGTGAGGCTACACATTGCAATGTCTGACTTCAGACTTGTTTGTATCCTAACAGTAAATGTGATTTGTTCCCCCAGCCCCCAAAAACAGGAGTGCCCTCTTGTAACTGGCATAACAGTAACTTATCTATGCTAACCCTAACCCATGGTATATGGGTGTTTGTCACAGTTATTATCCCCCACAATTTTAGGAAGGTAATATAGATTTGATCATACATTGTATGTGTTACTGTAGGTACCTGATGAATAGCAGTGTACATTTTATGCAGGTGGTTGTGTGATGAATGACGCCAGTTCTGGCAAGCTGCTTCTTTGGCCAAGAGGACTAAGGCAGTGACCCTGTTTGATGAGGCTGTATTGATGTTGAGGCTTCAAATCTTGATATAAATTGAAGGTTTGGAGGTGAACTAGCAATAGGTTGTGTGTTTTACAGACTGTGACTCTGTGTCCCATACTGTTATCAACTTTGCCTTGTTTTAAATCCACATTTGAACTGTGTGCAACATGTACAAAACCTTTTTGATAAGGCTTAGTCAGTTTGCTGAGAGCTCAGCAATGCAGACAAAGTGAAAAAGGAAATAAAGATGTATGCCACGCTGCCAACCACAGACACCTGGTAAATTCAATTATTGCTATTAGTAATTGCCGTTAGTAATTGGGAAATCCTGGCCTGGAGTACAGATAGGAGTGGGCTGTAGTAGGAGGTATACATTACATAATAGTAAGTCTCAGATGTGACCAGTGCACCTCTCATTTGTGCACTGCTTAGCTACACACAAACAGGTAAAAAAAAAGGAAAAAAGGCAAACACAAATGCATGCACACTTATTTATCCATAGTGAAATTCCAATGCTTCTTGCACTATTGCATTATATATATGTCCTTAGTGTCCTATCATTCTCAGATCCCATGCCTACCCTAAGACTACAATTGAAAACATTGTAAATTGAGGGTACAATATAAGTATATGTACAAAGACTGAAAAGCCATCCATGTGTTTCCACACCAGCAACAACACCAACAATCACAACAACCCTGGGTCTCCTTGATTTTTTCACACATATATCAACCACTGTACAAGATGTAATATATAATGATGTGTGCTCCCTCATGGACAGGGCCAATTGATGGTGCTCATAGCTGCTCATCGAAATATAAATAGACAAATATGCTTAATAAGGGTATTGTTATACAGCTAGGATACTAAACAGTATTTGTCTGCTAGGCTACTAGCCTCAGATGACACTAAGAAGCAATGTGATTATGCAGGCCTCCCAAGCCTTTTTTCAACACATGGCTTGGTTATGTCATCTAGTATACATTCACCTACAGTCATGCATCAATCCAACTTGTTCCATGGCACATGTGTTAAGTAGTGTGTTTTGTAGTCCCTGTACTGAGACAGGTAGGGGTATCTAATCTCACTGCAGTCAATTGTGTGTGTATCCAATCTGACTTCCCAAATGGCATAGTTTTCCACTGTTTTGCTGGTTGCACACACATCTGTTCCAAGCAGGCCTCCAAACACAGGTCACCCACATGTCCTGCTGATGTTAAATACTATAACATCACCTAATGTCCTGGTCAAATTAGATTTGTGTCATGGTTGGTGTGGTAAGTACTGTGATCTGTAGTATGTAAACCTAGATAGGTAGGAGTTCTAGCCTTACTGCAGTCAACTTGGTGTGGGTTGTGTCTCTATAAAAAAGTGTGTAACCCACACTGACTTCTCAAATGGCATGGTGTTGCACTGTTTTGGTGCTTGCCCAAACATCCAGTCAAAGTAGGCCTCCAAAATCTTGTCCCCCACATGGCCTGCTGATGTCATCTACTATAAGATCACCTGCAGTCCTAGTAAAATTAGACTTGTGCTGTGGTGCGTGCATTAAGTACTGTGTTCTGTAGTCCACAAACTTAGATATGTAAAGGTCTTATTCTCACTGCAGTCAACTGTGTGTTTTATTGGTGGATGTTATACAGAGCATTTTACAGCAGCTTATAGGGAAACTGTCCTCTTGCCTTCAACAGACACTGCTGATGTTATCAACAATATCAGATTATTGGATATGTATACATCACAACAGGCCATGGTCACATACCGGCCTGACAGGTAGATGTCACCTCATCCTATATAAGACAGACAACAGTGACATTCCTGTTATTATATGCACAAACATAATGACATCTATTTGCAATTGTGATGGAGAGGTTGACATATTAGATCACAAAGGAGTCCACACAGACTATGATGTTTGCACATGATATTGTGATCTGTAGTGAGAGTAGGGAACAGGTTTAGGAGACCCTGGAGAGGTGGAGATATGCTCTAATGAGGAAAGGAATGAAGGTTAGCAGGACTAAAACAGAATATATGTGTGTGAATGAGAGGGAGGATAGAGGAATGGTGAGGACGCAGGGAGCAGAGTTGGTGAATGCACATGATTTGAAATATTTTGGATCAACATTTCAGAGTAATGGTGAGTGTGGAAGGCAGGTGAAGAAGAGAGTACATGCAGGGTGGAGTGGATGGAGTAGAGTGTCATGAGTGATGTTTTGACAGACGGGTACCAATAAGAGTGAAAGGGAAGATCTATAAGATGGCAGTGAAACCACCTATGTTATATGGGTTGCAGACTGTAGCACTGAAAAAAAACAGGATTCATAACAGATGTCAGAGTTCTGGATGTTAAGATTTGCATTGTCTGTGCTGAAGATGGACAGGAGCATTAACCGTATATTAGAGTGTCAGTTCAGGTTGTACAGTTTGGAGACAAATTCAGACAGGTGGGATTGTGATGGTTTGGACATGTGCTGAGGAGTGATGCTGGGTATATTGGGAGAAGGATGTTAAGGGTGGAGCTGCCAGGTAAGAGGAAAAGAGGAAGGTCTAAGATAAGGTTTGTGGATGTGATGACAGAGGACATGCAGGTGGTTGGTGTGATAGAGCAAGATGCAGAAGACAGGTAGAAATGGAAGCAGATTATCTGATGAGGTAACCCCTAATAGTATTATCCAAAAGAATAGGAAGACAAAGATGACATCTGTGTTTGGAGAAACCCCATCTATACACTTGTGGCAGGAGTGTACAGTAGGAGGATCTATCTGAAAGTTAGTGTGCCGCTTTAACAGCATACCTTTGTATTACCTGCTCTGCTCTGAACTGTGTGCACAGGCTATACATGCAGAAATGTTAATACACTTTCTTTCAAATACAATTGGCTGATGCTATGTAGCAGAGCAGATCTAGCTGTTAGAACCTCTGTTACATAACAAGCAGCAATTTACTCACTTGCCTATCAATAACAGATGTATCAATCCACCTTATGCAAGACCACCTAATGTACATCCCATAGGTTAGTCATCTGAAAATAGCAGTCAGATCACATATACCCCTCCTTTTTGCATTCTCTATGCAGAAACCAGGTTCAAACCTCCCATTATCACCTATCATTTTCCCTCTGTTTCACGCGCTAGCATAGTTGAAATGAGTTTTTGACTCAGTGCATACAATACCTCATATGCAGTGAACAGCCTGTATCTCCTACATCAGTGAAGTCCAATTTTCAAGAGATCCACCTATAGTAGGAATCTGGAATCAGTGCTCTCTTGCTTCCAGAAGAGTAAAACTAAATGGGTTGTCTGCTCACACACCTTGTCTTCTACTCATAATATACACCCAACACAAAGCATCATTTGCAGAGGTACTCCCCACAAACCAAACTAAACAGCAGATTCATCCTAAACACAATCATTCTACATCTAACACGATATCCAAAGCAGACAATACACATAAGAAATATTATCACCGGTGTCTCACCATAGAAGTGCTTAAGGCAATGGGCGTGTATTCAAAATGTTTTCATAACAGTTGACTGTATAGGAAGATGTACAGATGCCCCACTCACCAGCTTAAACAAGGATAAGTTTAGTGTCCGCTGTGTGGTACAGGTAGTCATCACAGCCCACATGCAATCAAGTATCTCAACAAGTGCTGCTCTTAATCCAGCATACTCCATGTTAGTATGCACAACTTGAACTTAAATATGGGTCCCAGCCAGGGATATCTGTATGTTTGAGTAGCATTATACCCTCACCTAGGATGATACCACTATATAAAGAATAACAGATTCTCTGAACTTTCCTAAGTTTCTGTTATCATTCTACAGTGATACAATACCTGTCAGTGTGCGATGACATGGTGGATAGAGCGTGCTGCTTTGCCAGACATAAGGCATTTGAATGCGCCATAATCCCTTTATTACACAAAGTCAGAAAAATAGAATAACCAATGTGAAAATGCGCAACTTCAACAAGGTAAGGGCCATGCTGCTAAGCCCTAGGAGTTCACATCTTAAAATGCACTCTCCTGGTTCAAGGGCTGCAGTAAGTACTTTGGCCTTGCAAAGCTACAATGCCTTCCAAACATACAGACAGCAAAGGGAAGTTGTGTGAACCACAGGAGGTGCCATATCTATTTACACTGAAGATAATTACACCTCAAGACTGGTTAGAGAAGATAACTATATGAAGTTATTCTACACACCGTGTACTGAGGATAGGAAACCCTTCATGTTATCGCCACTAATAGGTCACCGTCCATAAACACGAAAGGCCACATAGCCTATTTATTACTACATGGAACAATTAAAGTAGAACAAAACAAACAAGGTAGGGGTGAGTGAAACTATTCGACCATTGTTTGGGATAATTATAGAACAGCAAACTCACTTGCACAATATTACCTAGAGTTTGTGAACTCAAATGCCATGAAAGAAATAGTGACCACCTCACGGGGTTATCTCATATTCCAGACCTGTTCTTCAGCAACAAGAGTGAACAATGTAATGGCACATGTGTGCTTGCTCTGTTAATCCAACCTTAAGGCAGTATGTTTTGAAGTAGATATAGCTACTGAACTCCATAAAGGAGGAGTCAGGGTCAAAAACATCATCCAAGGTAACTACATCCTCCCAAAGGATGATTTAATCTACTTCAAAGTCCCAGTTTTCACAAAAGTTATTGACAGCTATAATAAGTTACTCCCTCATGCCCTGTCTACACATCAACAATAATGTATACACACAGCCATGCCTGATAAGCTCAAACAAAGATCCTCCAGAAAATACAAACCATACTGGTGGATGTCTGTTATTACTCCATTATACAGTAAGTGAAAGAAGCTGCTGCTTACAAATACAACATTGAGATACCAGGACTGGAAGGCCAACCTCCTCATTGTAAACATGCAAATAAGACACTTTCAAAAACCTTCACAGAGCAGCTATGCTAATAATTTGCACAACATATCCAGATAACCATAAGGCTTTCTTCATTTAGATCTGCAAATTGGTATATTCTATATATATATATATATGTGTGTGTGTGTGTGTGTGTGTGTGTGTGTGTATGTATATATATATATATATATATATATATATATATATATATATATATATATATATATATACACACACACACGCACACACACACACACACACACACACATATATATATATATATATATATATATATATATATATATATATGTATGTATGTATGTATATATGTATATAACTCAAATGTATTTGGAACCAATTGTGTATGCTAGAGCACACACTGACCCAATATAAATTCCAAATGTGCTAGCAGACGTATTTGGCTGAAAAGTGTCCCCCCTGCCACCACCAAACCTCCTACAAAGCACGTGTGCAATATCATCTCCAGCCTGTGGTATCTACAAAGAGAAAGGTATTACTGCCCTCTCCAAGATTAGTATCACAGTCTCCATAGGACCAGATGGCATTCTGGCCTGTGTTCTTCATGTGCGTTAACAATGCTTTACTCCACTTGACACCATATTCAACCACGGTCTGAATACTGCTGTTGTCCACACTCAATGGAAGACAGTGACTGTTTTCCAACCACACAAAGGGTGATAGGCAAAATGCAAGTGTGATTATACACCCATAACTTTATGCAACCTCTGCTGTAAGGCAAAGGAAACAATTTGCATGCATCTCAGACACATGGACATAGGTGACCTCCAAACACTAGATGCGTTCCAATTAGGTATTTTCAGGGGTATCTTGTGGCTACAAAACATGGTAAGATTCAAGACTGTGACCAGACTCAAAGCTGTGCACACATCCTATCGTAATTTGGCCAAGGCCTTCAACAAAATCCAATATTCGGTCTCAGTGAGAAACTAACCAAGGTGAATATCAAATCCTATGTTATCAGTTAGTTTGCAAATGGGATCGCAGACCAACAACATTCAATCACAGTGGGAGACTTCACCTCAAACAGCATACCTGCCACCTGTGTAGTAACAGAAGTGTCAGTGCTGTGGCCTGTCATGTTTGATATATACATATCAGAAGTCCTGAGCAAAACAGAGGGTCTGTGGCAAACCACCTTTGTGGCACTAATGACTGCTGACAAAGCCATGGGTGTTACATCAACTGCACAAAAATGCATCAACATACCCTGTGCTAACAATAAATGTTCCTGCTTTTTATAAAATAACCAATAGTACACTGTTCCCCACTTCTGTATTGATACACCTTGGAACACGTCGACTGCAACCTGGGTTTACTGTGGGAAAGTAGGAATTGTACATCTTACATCTGATTAACAATGGCATTGTATCAATAGCAAAATATGTTATCAATCCCCTATACTCATCCTTTATTGGCCATATTAATGAATATAATCTTCCCTTTGATATGTCTTTTACCAGACACCTGCACCAACTTGACAGACCTAAGACATGTCTGAGTAATAAGACATCAGAGGGTTTCCAACACTTGCCTTCTGTGAGCAGACTGAAGTAGCTGTCACTGTGTGCAGTATCATATATATAGCATTGAGGCAGATTATGTATGCCTTACAGCGCTATCTGTGGCCAAAATGGATGAAAATGCTGCACATCCGTAACTAGTGTTGGACTAAAGTTACCTGTTCCAGGGACCTCAATATACACTATTACATACACAGGACATGCTGGAGAGAGATATACATCTCTCAAAGGTCATCCTCCTTTGCAGTAGGCTTCAAATCCATGTCAAGCATAGCACCTCCATTACCCTGTTGAAGGACAGGCTGGATGACGTGCTGTGAAAATGTTATCTGCCATGGACCACTGTTGCTTCTCTCCTGGACATGGGTGGTCCTTGCTAGACAAAACTTGGCCATGCATTAAATCTGCCTTTGAATATTATATTGTGATGTAATGGCTATGCCTCTAAACACCATCAAGTCAATACCCTAGTCACATCCTATGAACCTCAGAACCTATGGCAATGTACATGCAAAAAGGGACATTATACTGTATTACCATTCTGATGAGATTTGTCTTCAGGTCAGACATACAATCCTGAGCAATGAATATGATGGGTTGACTTTGGATGTGCATTAGTAAGTTTGTACTAATCAATCCTTAAAGAAAAAGTTAGATATATTAATGAGACACATTTAATTGTCTAACTTCACAGCCTTTACAAAAGCATCCACTATAAAGTAGATAAATTATTATGACAGCAATTGTTTAAATGGATAAGTGCAATCTAACTGACATGTACAATTATAAGTTCAAAAGCACAAATGAAGGTAATAAACTCATATTAATATAGATAGTCACCCTGTGTATTAGACACATAGCTTTAGTATCCCTTAATCTAAAAGATAGACAACAAGGATGTGGCACAGTTATCAGCACTGGCACAGGGTGTTGTGTGGGTATGCAAGACAGACACTCAGCACTCCCTGACAGACACATCCCATTCCAACGTTTCATTCAATGGATCCAGGGAATCAACAATATGATGGAGGCAGTCATGGATGTCAGACTGTGCTGCATCTCTAACCCTGAGTATTCTCCTGGAGTTTCTTTCTGAACATGCCTGTGCCTCCATGATGCCCTTAAACATACATCAAGTGACATGTGACGAGACACCTGCAACAGATGGGGGGACAGCAGGCCTCCTCCAAGCACCCCTATCAATCCGCCTGTGTGGCATCTCAGCAACAGTTTGGCTATGACCAGTGTCAACAGTCACTGAAGTTGCAATAGCCACACTTTCCTGATCATTGTCCTTGCCCTCCAACTGTCCAGTTTTTATGGCCCCAGTGGGCTGGGTATGTGTAGGCATACTAGCTGTGTCTGGTGATAATGAGGGGGGCAGAGGATGTCAACCCCTGTGTCAGAATCAGGCTTTGCAACCCCTGGGCTGTGCCTGACTTTGGTCAACATCATCATCAGAGTCTGATGAGACACTGACATCAGGTGGCACAGGGGACACAGAAGCACTTTCATGTTCACCTGTGATAAAAGGAAGAAAACAGTAACACATTAATACCTGCACGACTATGCTGCAATATATGTTAAACAGTTTATACTGCTGTCACTGCTATAGACATTTATACTGCTCAACCTCTTAGATCAAGCAATGTGAACAAAGCCATGAATAATGGGTGGACAAAGGCCTAAGAATAGGTACCACTGTGACACATTGTCCATACAAACCTAGAAAGGTGGTAGTATAACAGGTATTGCTTCACCATGACCGTTCTGAAGGGTATACAGTCTGAATGTGTGATCTCTTGTCATTATTTTATGTCTCCAATCATTAATGACTTGGCAATAGTTTGCAAGTCAATAACTATGATCTTAAATATGGGCCAGATGTATGAGTCAAACATCTGGACATTCAGCAAATATCTTTACAGTTGACAAGTATGCAGAGAGTACAGAAATCCATACAGCACACCTGAGACAACACTTCAACAGACATGCTGGAATATATCTGCACAGTATTGACATAAATGTAATCTGCTTAACAACTGCAGGAGCCCTATAACTGTGAATTCCTGTCAGTCCATGAAAAATAAAGGGAGAGGTAATGACAACAGTATGACATTTAACATTATAACAGGAGTTATACTTTTAATAATCTATGTATATCTACAGTAACTGCAATATTAACAAGAATGTGGCTAACAACCTCTAAATGAGCTTAAAACTGCAGCTATCGTAAATACCCCATCAAAAAAGCAACCAGCCACACATTAAAACTATATAAACTTTTACAGAATGAATTCAACAGTATTCTACTGATGATCTAACAAAGAATACCTGGAAGTTCTTCCTGAGATGCAGGAGTGGCACCCAAGTCCAGAACGTATTGGTTTATGGATTGCTGGGAGCTGTCCTGTGTGGCAATGTTTGCCAGGAATTCCTCAGTGGCGATGAGAGGGTGTCCTGCTGTAGGTCCACCACCGGTAACCTGGCAATCACATGTCACTTCAGCTGCATGCCTCCTTGCAGCATGAATAATGTCCATGGCTCTGTGTCTCACCTCATAGTACGATTGTGTTGCCCAATTGCATTAAGGTTTCAGACCAAGTCGTCCAACAGGGCTGCACATTCTGACATATTGTCCTGCCCTCTGGACATAAGGAATGCATGATGTTGGCATAATGATTCTATTATGATATCATTCTCTGCCTTAGAAAATGAGGGCCTACTGTGAGTGGGCATATTGTTTACTGAAAGACAAAATAATGATAACAAACATAAGGATCATATAAGTGCAAATAAACTATGTGCAGATAAAGCAGTAAAGAAAGGCTCTCAGTATTAACCACTTGATTACAATTTAAAGATTAAAAAAATAACAAAGGAGTACATAACAAGGAGTGTAGCAAGAGGAACATATCCTTGTCTGTGCCATAACAGATACTCACTTATGCTCACACACCCAACAAACAGTCCATTCTAGTTTGTGCCATAGCAGGGACTCATCTCCCCCCCACACCCAAAAACAAAATAACAAGCTAAGGGACAATTGTGCTAACCAAACAAGTGTAATGTTAAAAGTGATAGCAAAGGACTTATCCATGAAACATGTGTACATAATCACACAGCATCATACATTCGGCCTACTGTACATCCTGTGTACCTCTCAAATGGCTGGCAAACAAGGTCATGTCATGAGTACAGTTCTAACAAATGCTTCCTGATTTACTTCACATTATTCCTAAGGACATTTCAACATATGCCTTATTTAGGAAACAAAATGGCTACGTACCTGATGGAGTACAATACTCCTCTGTCGAAATATACTGCTCCAAAAGAAATGTGTAACTGAATTTGAATTATTAAATAACTCTCATCCACATTGGTTTACCTAGCTACACATCTGCCTTTTATAATGGTGCACATTAGTAATTGATTTCATCAGGCCTGCTGTAGTCTACATTTCAGAGATGCTAACTGCAGCATACACTGCTGCATGACATGGTAATCAACCAATCCCAAGGAGCTACTCAACAAGATATAAGGCATCACTGTAGACTCCCTGCCCTTCCTTATATGTGGAGTAAGAATATATACAGATACAATGTAAACAGAGACAGATTGTTAGTAGCAGCTACATTTTACCTACACGTGTGTGTGCTACAGGCTGAAGCCAATGCTGCTGCTGCCAACAGCCATAGATAGAGAGGGTGAAGACTTTGCAGGCCAAAAACACAGTTTAGGAACTGTGAGACCTCTGGCAGCCTTGAGTGAAATACAGAGCCAAATGCAGGGAACTCATCCCAGTGGAATTTAAGGTATTTGTTGGTTAGTATCTTAGCCACAGGTACTTTTAACAGAATAACCTGGTGTGTCATAGGCATCAGCATCCAGGATCTTCCAAATATTCCTGCATGCTATGCTACTACATGGCAGAGAGCACATATATTTTAACATAAGTTCTGAGAAGAGGGTCAGAAGTACACTACAACTGTAACATATATCACACTATACTCCGGTAATCTGTGCCATATATTTCAGTCATGTAGACATGAGAACAACACCTGGGGAACAGAGCAGGGTCTACATTAACTGTAAGGTATACCACTAACTTCCAAGTCACGTGTAATGTTATGGGAATCATCTGAAATGTGTGTGCTGGCAACCCTTGCACTTAGCATGACTTCCATATGTACCACATCTAGAAACTTCACCAGATGTGTGCTATGGGGGATATCTCCAAGACTCACATAGGTGTGGATGCATGCTATGCATTGCAGTCGTGGCTGATGAAACCCATCGGAGATAGACACACACATAAACACGCACACATACACACACACACACACACACACACACACACACACACACACACACACACACACACACACACACACACACAAACACCTTAATGAGACACACAGTCCAACCTGTAATGCTGTACAGCATGTTTTTAGCTTCTGCACTCAACCATAACTAAATCATACAACAGGCAGAATGCCAGACATGTAGAGTAACCAGACCAACACAGTCTTGTTAGTGCCATAGCAGACATACAGCACATCTGTGCTCCCCACCCCCAAAAGAACAGTCAGAGCTTGTTTGTGACATCCAATTAGTCTTTCCTTAGTAGGCAGCCACATATCATATTATTCCCAGTTAATATCCTTTGACATTGTAAATGCAATGGTATAGAATAGTGTACACTGTATGTCCTAGAGTACTGGACAGATAAATGATGAATGACCAAGAAATACAGACATGTAAAACAGTGCTGCAGATTTGCAAGCAAACATCATATATGGGAGTGTAATCACTAAGGGCAGTATTTTAAAAGTGAAACATTTCATTACATGTACAAGAAATGTAATATTTTATTATGACTGTACATTATTTTCATTTTAAATGTGTGCCAGACGTCCCTCTCAGCTGTAGAGATTTTTACAGAATGTCTAGATTTTTGACTCATATATTTGATCTGTTTCTCATAAAATTGTGGTTTTCTGTCAAATCACTGGCAAATCATTGAGGACTGAAGTCAGGAAATAATGGCACACATTTGTGTTTCAGACCTTGTATCCTTCAAAAAATGCATGCTAATGCAAAACCCTATATTCTATCTACTTTCTAAGTTTGTAAGAGCAATATTTAAAAAGTATCCCTATTTTTAGGCCTTTGTCCCCTATTATTTGTGCTTTTGTCCAGATTTCTTGCTTTAACAAGTTGAGATGTATGGTGCTGGATGACTGTTGATGCTTGCTACAAAGGTGTATGTCTGAAGCACATGGTTAAGGCACCCATCCTGTGGTTGACATGTGCGTAACTGGATTGTAGACCTATGTAGGCATATTTCCTGTGTAATTACATAGGGCAGGATTCATGAAGGCTTGCACGGAGTGTAAGCGACGTGTAACACTCCATGCAAGCCTCACGATCCAGGAACAGCCCTAAACTCTGTGTAAGAGACCAGCTAAAACGTCTCTTACATGGACTGGGCGTGGACATGCTAAATACCTCACTTGTAGCTGAAAGGTATGCAAATGAGGTATATTAGCGATCCACGAAGCAGAAACCAGTCCGTGTAAGAGACGTTTTAGCTGCAGAAATGTACTCAGTTGACAACTGAGTACGTTTCTGCAAATTCCACAACGGAGCCATGTCAGCTCCAAATAAAGGATGCATATGTCTCAGGCAGCATGCCAATGGCCAAATATGTGGCCATTGGCAAGGTAACCCGATGCAAAAATAATAAAAATATAATGTTTAAACCCAGCGCAGCCCCACGCAAACGGGCTGCACTGTATAAAACATAAAAATAAAGGTTATAAACCCACAAATGTGAGTTTCATGCAATACATGGAATGACAATGCAGGGACCAGGAGACCAAAAACAACATTGCCACCGTGTAGTGGTTGCTATGGGGGGAAGCTGAGTCTAAGACATGTAACTAAGCATTAGTAGGCAATCTCATGTAAATGAGGGTTAGGATACTGAATCTCACAGTCACATAGCAAATGAGCACAGTCTGAGTAGTGTAAGAGATACATAAGGGGGATGAATAGAGTAGGAGATAGGTAACATCACAGGGGGGAAATGGTAGAAAGAAATGCAGTTCATTAGAGGTCTGTGTAACATGACAGATGACAGACACATATCATGGAAAGAGGTGTGCCACAAGATAAGTCAGGGAAAGTCAAGAAATGGAAGGTGTACACTGTTACTTACACCAAAGTTTCTCGCTGTGTGTGCATGCACACGTGTGCGTGCCATGAAGCGCGAGTAGGGCAGTGTGAGCACGTGTAAGACAGACTGAGCATGTAGGAGCATGTTGGGAGATGTTTAACACTGTTTGCGCTGGTGTGCGCGCGTGTAGGGCAGGCTGGGCATGTAGGAGGCTGTTGGCAGACTTGTAACACAGTTTGCGCGGGTGTGCACTCGTTTTAACCTGAATAAGTAGATTCTGAACCGTGTAAGCACGTGTGCGCGCATGTAAGCCACTGTGAGCGTGTTTCTGCTAGTATGCATGTTGCTCCCCCCTGAGGTAACAGAAAGGAAAAAGGAAGCAACAGAATTAGTAGGAAGCTAGCAGGGATAACTGCTGAAGCTAGCAGGTGAAAACAATTAGAAGCAGGCAATTACACAGGCAGAATAGTAGCCCAGCCCAGCACTTAAAACTCTGCAAACAGTAGTGCAGGATGTTTCTCTTAAGAGACACTGCAAGACAGGAGTAAGCTAATAGAAGTGAAAACTGAAAAAGCTTCACTCAGAGCAGAAATGTTAGGGGCTGCAATAGCTGTCATAATGAGACATAGGCGACTTGCTGAGGGTGGTGACAATGCAGATGGTGCCAGACAACCCACAGTGAGGAGACGGAGAAGAGTGTACAGGCCCAGGGTCACCTACCACGGGTTACATGAGCTGGAGATAGTAGAGCGCTATAGAGTGGACAGAGAGCTCCTGCAGCAAATTGTTGAGCTGTGCAGGCCACGCCTCACACACAGAACCAACAGAGGGGAACCCATCCCAGTGGAAACCAAGGTATGTGTTGGCCTAAGAATACTAGCAACAGGTACCTTCCAGACACCAACTGGCGATATGATGGGGATATCACAGGCATCAGCCTCCAGGGTACTACACCACTTCCTGGATGCCATGGCAGCACATGTCAGTGATCATGTATATTTCCCCAATGCCCGTGAGGTATTGGCCAGCAATATGCGTCTCTTCCAGCAAATAGCGGAATACCCTAAGGTAGTGGGTGCAATAGACTGCACGCACATATGCATCAAAGCACAAGCCGGTGAGCGGGGTAGGGCCTACATTAACTGCAAGGGCTTCCCCTCCATCAACTGCCAGGTCGTGTGTGATGCCCAGGGCATAATAATGAATGTGTGTGCTGGCTGCCCTGGGAGTTACCATGATTCCCACATCTGGCATTTGACGCAGCTGTACCAGACATTTGCCAATGGGTACATCCCACACGGACACCTAGTGGGGGATGCAGGTTATGCACTGGAGCCGTGGCTGATGACACCCATCAGAAACGCACACACACCTGAACAGGAACGCCATAATGAGGCACATGCACAAACACGTAATGTAATAGAGCGTGTGTTTGGGCTGTTCAAGTCACGGTTCCGGTGTCTGGACACATCTGTTGGAGCCTTGCAGTACACACCAACTACATGTACCCAGATTGTCATGGTATGTGCTATGCTACATAATATGATCTTGCGAAAACAGCTGCAGCAGGACCAGCATAGGGCTGGGCCAAACAGCCCCCCATAATTGCCAAGGCCATGAGCGTGACTCAGAGGAGGAACAACCTGAACCTGCCCCAGTAGGCAGAAGGAGGCATGCCCAGTATGCCCTGGCCTTGGCAAAGAGGCAACGCATAGCACATACACTGGCTCAGTAGGAACCCTAGGAATGATACCCCCTCTGACTCACTCAAATAATAACATGGATGCCTAAAATGACATGACCTGCTCACAAACATGTACAGGGAAGTGTAATATGCGCATCCGACAGAGACAGCCCTGCAGCACCACCTGCGGCATGAATGCCATGTGTTAAGTAATGTAACACCATGTACTATATGCACACCTGAGCACCCTGACTAACATCCACCCTCACCAAGCATGAAGCCACAAAATGACGATGGGATGATCAAGTGCAATAACTGGCTGAAGTAATGCAGTAAGTCAAAGGGGAGCCAAATGTCTTTCAGGCTGGGAAGACATGCGGAGCATGACATGATGCACCACCTGCTAGGGGTGGTGTGCACCTATCATTCCATGCCCCATGGATACTGGCAAAGGCTGTCAGTACCCACAGCATGCCCTGAATAGGTAAGTCTCAAAACACAAACCCACCTTCATAGGTACCACAAGGGATAGGAACCTAGATGTAATGCTACCCAATGCCAGATGTCTAAACAGCAAGATGTGTGCAGTGTAAATGCACACAGTATGGAGAATGTAGATATCAGTCCTGTAATAGAGAACTGGGTCAAGGCTCACATCAGCACCCTAACACTACCAGGTCACACCTCATACTGTGCTGTACAGCCGCAAAACATGGAACAAGCTACAAAAGGAGGGTGACTAGCAATAAATGTCAAGGATAACCACACCTCCATGTTGGTACCACAACAAGAAGCAGCATGGATTAGCCATGGTCAAATACCAATGGCTAAAACCGCCTCCCAGTATATAGCCTGCTGCAGACTACTGTCCTAATACCAGGAACTGCACCTGGCCTATGTTGGAATACATGAATATATCAAGCCCCCAAAACAACATTATATTGCTTGAGTGAAAATACCCAGACATACACCGGGAGCATTATACTAGTGCCAACACAGTTGGAGAAAAGTTCCCAGAATCCATAAACAAAAATGCCCAGGAACAACGTACCACTCCCACAAGAGGGGTAAGCATACTGGATGTGATAATCAGCAACATGTGTACTGGATGGCAAGATGAGAAGTGTATCCTTCACTGGTAAGACCAGACCATAGGGTAATCACACTGGATATACAAATCCCGACCCCAGTCCCTGGCCAGAATACCACAGTGAAAGACATGTGTAAAGCACAGGTTGCAGCCCTCCAAACTGATGTTGAATCCACGAAAGGCACTGTGCAAGTGCAGAATATGGGACACACCGCAGAACATGTTATAAAGGCATTCCATGAACACAGCCAGGAATGCTTGGAGTATGCAATCACAAATAACAACAGCACACAATGCCATACACGCAGGCATCTGGCAAGCTGGACTCCAGCCATTACCAAACCATGCAAGAGAATGAGGAAGCTACCACATGATAGAGCAAACATAAAAAGGGAAGTAATCACTGACCAGTAGTATGGCAATAACATATGTCCACACATACAATCCACTAAGTCCAGCCACAACAAGTAGAATCTGTGAATCCAGAGGCAATGTGACACCTGTCCCAAGTACACAGACAACCACAACTCCCCCAATAAATACAAATATATGTGATAGATGCAACCATGTATCCAAACCAGAGGTTGAGCTCCCCCAACTCAGTACTGTCAAAACAAGTCAGGAGAAGAAGGTAACCACATACACCACAAACCCAGTCCCACATAGACCTACCACAACTGTAAACCTAACACATAAACACAGGAAAATATTCCTGGAGGCCCTAATTACAAACACACCACACCAACAGAAGCCTCCAAAGCAGATCACAAGCAACCACAACCTCCAAACATAGCACATGCGACGAATAGTACACAAAGCTGGTGTGCCAAACAGTCACAGGCCAGAAGGAGAAACAACATGCCTGATACAGTTGTAATAGGTGTCTGTATAGGCAGACACACTGCTGTCCCACTCTCCACACTGAACAAGGGAAAGGGTAGAGTAAGCTGCCTGTAGGCTGCCACAAAATGCCACATAACACAAGTATGCAGGTCACCCCAAAGCAAGCAGAAATATGATGCACTCAATGTCCATGCTGGTGTGAATTACCTGAGATGTACCTCCCTGGTCTACATGAAAAGAGACATGGATGATCTCTCTGAGTATGTACCCCAGGCCGGTATGACACTGGCTGTGTGCAGCATCCAACCCTCACCAAAAATGATGCCACAGTACAAACACAGAATGATCATGTTTAACAGCTGGCACAGTTACAGCTGTCAGTCCAAGATGGTCTAATGTCTGTCTGCTTGAGATGTCAAGCATGACAAGCCATGCTGCTGTTCCAGGGATGGCTTGCACCTGTTACCCCTGTGCGTCTGGATACTGGATAAGGCCTTTGCCACCTCCATAGAGCCGTACGTAGGCAAGGCCAAAAAGACTACCCACCACCCTAGAAAACATAAGTGGTAAGAAACATAAGGGTAATGCTGACCAATACCAGATGTGTAAACTGCAATATGCATGCCCCTGAGGCACTTCCCATTATGGAGAGCATCGATGTCTGTGCAGTGACAGAAGCCTGCTGCAAGCCTAATGATAGCACACCAGCACTACCAGGTTATACCACATATCATGTGTTATGGCCCCAACACCTGGACCAAAACATCAAAGGAGGGGGAGTATCCATATGCAGCACAGACACCCATATGGCCAGGTAACTGACAATGCACAAAGCAGCGGAGTCCACCCATGTGCACCAAAGTGTAGTCCAAACCGCTGTACAGTCTGTAGCATGCGGCAGACCACACTCTCAAACACAAGAACTCCACCCAGACATCCTGAAGACACTGGACAGTATGAATGTCCCACCAAATACCAGACAAGGTACACACAAATTACCACATAGGTGGAAAACCATTATGTATGCAAGGAGTAATCAGGGACCTAGGGACACAAGTCGACAGTAATCTGTCATGTGACACTCACAATGCCAATGTGGCTAGGAAGATTGTCGATATTGGACACCGTATCATGAAAGGATTCACATCTACATCAACAGAGGTCACTGTGCCGCTGTACTGTTCCCTTATCAGACCCATAATCTAGTACACTGACTCATGTGGGATGTACCGTACGTGACACCTGCAGCGGTTCGGAAGACCTCATAGTTACCCCACCAAGAGGATAAAGGCTGTGAAATATATGTCATATGCTGACTGGCTGTAGACACCCCAGCTGAATGCAGTCACAGACTGCCTACACAGAGGCATTGTATGTCTGTTGTACAAGGCCATGTCCAACACAGGAGTAATGGACATGCTCCACCACAGGAAATCAAAGCCATTGGAGCTGTGAGAGTGACAGATGTCAGCCTCAACACATAATGAAATAAGATGTGCTGGAGGGACAGATACATAACCCAGAGGCTCCCCACACCCAGATACAGGATCCCAATCCATGTTAGGCAGAGCCCCTCACTGACACCCCTCAACAGGAATATTGCCAAGTGGATGGATGATCATACATGTATACTGGGGGTCTTCACTGTGTCACGACCAGACAGAGGCACAGTAAAGACATTCATAAATGGCCATAATAGAAACATAGCAAGGGGTGGCAAAAGGCACACACACTCTGGCTAGGCTTACTAATGCCCTAGGGTGGATAGCCTAGTATGAACCCATGAACCTATGAAGATACAAATTGTACAGGACACTAAGGATAATCACAAGGCTTACCTAACTGATGGTAGGAACCATGTTGGGCATCCACAGATATGCTCCGAATCACACAGATATTGCAAACAACATACCAAACACACACACATATTGTAACATACAACCTGACAGGTGCAGTGCAAACCCCCCCCCCCCCCAGAGTGCAAAATATCTATCCCAGCAGACTGCTGGTCCCCTGACATTGCAGATGCTGAGGTAACAGCCATCATCTGCAAAGCAAAACACACAGCAGCAAAGGTATGTGATGGTGTCCTGGGCTGAGGCCAACATGGACTCCAAGAATAATGGAATGCCAAATCACACTACTGCCCAATGTCAGCCTTACCACAGGATATGTACCCAAAGAGCAGTGTACAACAACAGTGGTCCTTCACAACAAAGGTGTTGCCTGAATGGATACTGCAAACTACCACCCCAGGAAGGTGGTAGTTTGCAGTACTAGCTTGGTCTGCACAGCCATGGAAAGGATCAGTATGTACCACAGACAGAAGGCTATTGTGGACCTACTGATACTGGACCCTACACAGTGTGGCAGTCGTAACTGCAGATCCTGCCCCTAAACATGTTTGACCCATTTGAAGCAGTCATTAAGGTCATTGATGAGGGCAATGTGGTCCACACAGCATAGCTGGACCGTGCATATGCTTCTAAACAATACCGTACGAGTTCAGTATGGATATGTTCACCAGCTTAAATATATACCCCTATGTCAGTAGAGGGGTTGCAAACCAGACCAAGGACAGAACTGACATAGTCAGACATGCCGCATCCATGTCAGACTACAAAGCAGATATGAGTGGCATCCCACAAGGCCTGGTCCTGGGCCCCCCCCCGTTCTGTATATATGTCCCATAGGTATAGGCCAACATGGAAGGACTGTGACTGAACATGTATGCAGAGGAGTACAAACAGCCCACCATATCCGACGCCCAGCTGACACAAGCAACCCACAAAAGGGCCACCTACAAACAGACAACTGGAGCCATAGCCATGTCAGCAAGCTAATTGCAGAACTGTGCATAGACAACCACCGTGGATATACAGTAAGTGCCCACAAATTACCACACAGGTGTTAACCCATGACGTACCTAACATGTAATGAGAGACCTGGGTACAAAAGGTGATAGATATCCTGCACTGGACAAACATGTGGCTGTAGTCTTCGCAGAAACATATACTATACACCCACCCAAACATGAAGGTTGGCAGATGTAGATAAGGGGATGTCACTGTGGCTCTGCAGTCATCCTCCATCAGTGTCACAATTGACTACAATAGCCCCTGTGGGATATACCTCAGCAGACACCTCCATCAACTGTAAAGTCCACAACAGTACCCCACCAGGAGTAGCAAAAAGCATGAACAGATGCCATGTGTTGCCTGAGTAAACAAACTGCAGCCCCACACACTGCCATACTGCCCAGCTACAGGCAAGCTGTGCCTGATGTATGAAGCCATGTCCAACCTGGAATCAATGAACATGCTGCACCTTGTACAATCTGAATGGCAGTGAGCTATGCACATGAGAGACCTGAACCCCAGCACTGACATACATAGGACAAGCTGTACAGAATGATCCATAACACAGAAGGCACCCCCACTCTTCAGTAAGCTCCCGGTACAGGTCAGCCAGAGAGTCACTTATCGACACCCCTCAAGAGGAATCCTGATGAGTGGATGGGAGATGGTAGGCTAACCCTGGGTATCACTGTTATGTCAGAGGTAGACGGAGGCACAGTATACTAACCATGACATATGTCATGGCAAACTCCGGTTACAATGTGTGTCAAAGGACAAACACACCCTGTGACTAGCATCAGAAATGGCCGAGGGAACATCGCTAGTGTTTGCCAATGTCCACCCATGTTGTGGAATACACTACCAATGTTGGACAAGCCTGGTGTAGGTAGTCCATATCTGAGCATAATGCAACATGGTCATATGTGCACAAATGGCCCCTACACAGTCTGTTGTGCTCACTATGAAGATGTCAAGCAGTCATAGGACTAAAGCCCAGGATACTGTCCACCACAGTGAAAGTACTGAACCAGTACACTATACGGTATTACAGTGTTAGGTCATTATGAAAGTATGTTGAGAACTGTCTGCAAAGTATCCCATGCAATCCCTGCAGGCACAGTATAATCCCTGTTGTGGCAGACACGAAGCAGTTGGCCAGTTAGTACACAACATGACACCCAACACACAACCATAAACGTGAGATATTGTTGACGTTCACACACACCCAAATATGTGGTGGACTTCAGAGTGCAACATATGGAAAGCTCACACTGGGCATGCTCACACACTTTAATAAATGAGGCATATGTCAGACAACATGCCATGGAAAGGTTGAACTGGGCATGCTCACACACTTAGTCCATATCTCCTTTTAGCAGTTGGCCACACATATCTGGTATCTGTACGTGTCAGTCCAGGAACAAACCACAACACAGCAATCTGCCCAGTGCACACAGTAAATGACTACAGAGACATAAGTGATATAGTGGATCACTGTCATATGCAAACATCTTCCACAGATACACAAGTTGGTCATAGGAACAGGGAATGCTATGGCAATAAAGACCTGCAAACAGTAGAACAGCACAACAAATATTGTGCATCCGACAATTGAACATATGGGTGTAGAGGGCAATACTAGGCTTGTTGCCCTAGGGCATGACAGCTCAGCCAGAGTGTGCTTGGCATCTGCATCCCCAGTACAGTAGGCTACTGTGCCACTGTAAAGTAGGTCACATAAGGCAACATGTGAGGCTAGTGAGCTGTGCCTCTGTCAAGCAGGGGCACTGTGGAGGTCCCAGGGATTGAATGTGCTAAGCCACAGCCATGTTGTCGGTGTGTGCTGGAAGAGGGTTGCTGAGGATCTTTAACAGTAAGTGTCCGTCAATAACAGACTGAGGGGAACCCTATCTGCATTCTCTGGACAATTCCACTGTCAACACTGTGTTGTGATGATTATGTGTGAATGAAGTGCCATGCCGGAACTGTTCACAGATGTCCTCCCTCTGTGGGCTACAGCTCTGCATTGTATTAGCTCACTCTATCTGTTGTACAGCTCATATATGGCTGGTGTACACCTGACAGGTGTCTTGTTGTGGAGCAGTCATGGGTATATGTGGGATAGCATGATCAATGCAAACCGTACACATGCTCATAGAATACAATTGTCAAGGATTATGCTGAGTGGCCAGTATAGTCCCCCAGCATGGGTCCTCTGAAGTCGTCCACCCCAGTTTTCACAAGTGTAGAATCTGCTTGTGCTAAATACAGTTTGTGTGCAGTGACAACCTTGCCTGGGGGTGGAGATGGGATATGGATGTCCAGGGAAAGGTGGGTATGGTCAGATATCAACAATGGTGGTCTACCTCTGGTGTGGAACAGTGAGTACCCATGCTACAGATGGACAGGTGCAATATGTATTCCCCCATGTGGCTTGTGACCCTTGTAACCAGGTTAGTGCTGGTTTGTGTGGAGCTCCCGCATGCACACTGGCGTTCAGCTCCGTGCACACCCGCTTACAACCGCTTAACAGTGCTTACTCTGGTGCACACCCACGCTATTTTCTTTGAAAGAAATGAAAATGGGGAGACAGGAAAGTGGTGAAAAAGGGGTCACAAAGAGGGTAAGACAGTAGGGAAACAAGCTTGGGATTTGCAGGAGGGATGTAGGTAAGGCCCATAGCTGCCCATTTCTTCATCAGCAACAGCTGTGCATATGTATGTAATTTGGTGTGACATTTGAAACCTTCCACCCCTGAGAGAGGTGTGAGGACAACAATAATACTTGTTGTACAGCCAATTTAAATTGATAGTTTCCATGTCCAGCAGACATGTGTGCGGAATGGGCAGCTATGTATGGGGCGTAATTTTTTTGTGGGTACAGAGTGCCCCTTTTTTTTTTTTTTTTTTCAGGTGAGAGTGGTATGTCAGGTAAAGGAAGTCGGTATAGCTGGGGAGGTAGGTTGGGTAGGTCAACAGACAAGACAAACAAGACGCATACAGGAGCGGTGTATGACACGTGTGGGGGGGGGGTTACACAATTGACGGGGACTGAGGTTTGGATATCCAGAGCCCATGAGCCCACAGATGGCAACAGTGGAACTGATATCCCCACCTATAGGCACTTGCCACTGTTCCTTCACTGCCCAGGACAGGGCTGTGCTGGGGGCTGTGTAGGCCGGGCAACAGGCATGCCCGTAAGTTGTGCCACCTGTGCCTCAAGCTGGCGTAGGGGCTCGAGAACAGAGTTCCGGATCTCCCTACGCACCACAGTCCGGACGCTACGGAGGGTGAGTGGTGGTTCTCCTCTGGCCATGCTTGCAGAATGGGGACGAGCCCCATCCCCTGCAGCGCTTCCACCTGCAGGTGGCACAGGGCCACCGGAGGAGGGTCCAGACTGGGCACTAGTGCCAGGTGCACTCGCCAGCTGAGGTGGGAGAGGTGGGTCCGCTGGAACCCGCCTTCCCTGTCGTCCTATGTTTTGCATTATGTCATGACAGTTTGGGTTAGTGACATATAATACCATTCACAATTAGTTGTAACAGCATGCATTAGTATTCCCATTAACAAAACACCCACATATTCACACCATTGAACAGCGAGCATAACACATGCATACTTTGAACAGCAATATACAGTCCAACAACATGCAGGGTTGACTGATGGCAACAGGCCATCAGATTTGGATGTATGAACAGGGCAGATGCATCAACGGACATGCAAATATATATGACCCAACAGGACAAATGTGGAATGGGTTATATGTGGTTATAGGGTGGGGTGAAGAAAATAATATTAACACCTTCGAATACCAATACATATGCTGTACATTTCTAATAGCTGCACATATATACACACTACTGTTCTAACTACAGTTTCCTATATGATAACTACTTCACCTTGGTGATAGGACTGTTACTGCAACATCAATATACATTTTATTGTTCTTCATACACATTCATATCTAGCTTTGTTCAGCTACATCATCCTGCTATATTTGCTTTATATAGCTATAGACAAGTGTGAATGTTTGGTATATCAGACAATCATACTATCTGCATATTGCAGAGTGAGAGCAACATATCCAGATTTTGGGATACTCATTCCAGATGCAGCAACACTTTGAACAGATTTCGCTGTTTGGTTTTGATTCTCACATGCATTTCATTCTGTACTGACTGCAGTATACTTTATTCAGGGGTTATTAATACTGTATTGCTGGATTCATGACACTTTCTCACACTCTCTCACTTGTTTTCATTTTACTATTCAGGATGGTACTTACTTCTAGGCTTTATTGACATGTTTTACCTGTAGTTATTACAATCCTTTCCAGCAGTCTCACTTCTGTCATGTTTCAGTATTTCAACAGGGATATATTTCACACATGTGATTTCATCATCTTCTGCAGCTGTACTTTTCAGCCTGCTGCAGGTTGTGCACTATTTTCTTACAGGTGGGGCATCTTTATTTCAGAATTTATGTCAGACATTTTCATTTTTCTGTTTGGATTACAGACTGCAACACACTTTTGTAATCAAGCAATACTTGCAAACACTTTTACACTGTTACTTGCACATTGTATTACTTAGTGACTACACTGCACTCTTTTGCTAACTGTCATACTTTTATATTTCTTTACAGTTACTGGGAGTGGATTACTGACCTGCCTGGTGGCGCAACCGCACCAGCCTATCACTATAGGCTTTGCGGTTCACAGAACAGACACCTGCAGCTGTAATATAAATGAAGTAATATTGGAATACATATCTCCATAATATCAGCTAGTTTAATTTCTTACATACATAATTAAATGTAACTTACTCAGTAGTGGGGCGTTGGGCATTTGCCAGGCCTCCTGGATCCAAAGGTTCAATTGGTCCTGCTTGCATCTCTTCAGGTCCGCATGGTGGTGACGGACCTGCTCACCAGTCCTTGGAATCCCTGTGGCACTGGTGAGATCATGAGCCAACCGGTCCCACGCCTCAGCCCTATATGCTTCCCACAGGACCTGGCCCTGCATGAGTTGGGCCTCATGATTGTGGACTAGGAGCCAGACCATGTACCTGGACTCCTCAATGCCCCACCTCTGTGCTCGAAAGCAACTACCCTCACCTACTCCTGTCATTCTGGCTGCAAGTCAGTTCTACAATCGTTTATGCTGTGTATTCCCACCTATGGGGCTTATATAGGCCGTTTTTCCCGCACATATCTGTGATTGGCCATTTTGGAATTGTATCAAATTCACTAAACCTGCATTGTCATGCTCCAGTTTGAATTCATTCCTATATATTTGCTATTATTGCATTGATAGGTACTGCTGTCATGGTTTAGTGGTTCAGTACCTTGACTATGGTGTATAGTATCCTGGGTTCGAACCTGGCCACTACTTTTTATTTTTTATGACTGTCTAGACAAGCTGAGGGGTGTGTCTGTGTAAAGGCAGTTTTGATACGGCTTGCTCAATGTTGCCCGTCGGTTAGCTTGCTTGCGCGGTGTGCAGCTCCGTGCAAACGGGGAACGCTGGTTTAAGCCTCATTTGGCTATCAGCACGCATATTACGCTCAGCTCAGCTAGGGGCACATAGTTTCAGCGTGTTAAATCACTGCTCACCTACGGGCACTCATTTTACACCTGTTAAACCACTGCTCAACTACGGGCACTCATTTTGCACCAGTTAAACCACTGCTCACCTACAGGCAGATGCATTCACCCTGTTAAACTGTAGCTCAGCTATGGGCACATCTGGCATTTTTTATTGTTTTGTTACCTCACATTTCTTCAATATAAATGGGCTATTTCATTACATTTTACATAAAATGTGATTTTATGTGTACATGTTTGTCAGGGACTTGTTTCGTGCTTATTTTGCTAAAAAGAAAAATTGGTGTTGTGGAGGCTCGAACCATGAATGCCTGCGTGTCAGCCAACATCTCTACCGCTACGCTATTGCTTCTTGGCTTACTTTGCGTATTTAGTTCTTATATGCTTTCCCACAGACTGCTAACTGTGGCTGCGCTACGGGCACGCCCGCGCAAACGAGCGCACTCACGGGCAAACATCTTTACAATTTAAAAAAAAATTATGAGATGTTCATTTGTACATTTTATGTTCGTAGTCTGTGGGGGCATGTGTTGTGTTGTGTTTATTCACATTTCCATGGACTCTGTCGTGGGTGTTTACTTTGGGCACTTTTACTCTTCTGGGGGCGTGTCCGCTTACAGGGCTCGGCCTACGGACACGCCCCCTACTGTCTTACACGGACCGTGTTAGCCTTAGGTGTGATTCAGCATGCTCTCATGAATATGCAGAGCATGCTGACATCACTCCGTTTAACTGCAGCCTCCGTGTAAGAGTTATAACTCTTACACGGAGGCTTCGTGAATCCTGCCCATAGTCTACTAGTGTATGTGATACATTGATTTTATTTTCTGCCTTTTATCACTTGGTTTTATTTCAATATTTGGTGCCACTGTTTGTGTGTTGCTGTGCGTAGCACAAACACTGTCAGCTATGCGCAGCTGGTTTGCATGCATATCGGCAGTGCACAAACTATAGAAGTGGACCACCCAAGAATAAAAATAGACCTGGGATCCATTCTCTTAATATGAGTTTGCATAGTGCAAACCCACTAAGTGCCATTGGGCTGCATGTAACAGTGAGAATTTCAGGATGAATATTAATGTAGCAGATCTTTTTGTAACTTTTCCTGTGGCTGCAGATGTTAAGTGTTGGCCTGAAGTTCACATGGTCCTGGACTCTGATACAAGGATTACAACTTGTATGTTATTAATGCGAACTTGCATTACATAGCAATATAATTAAAGATGCAAATGTATTGTTTAATCCTTCTGCTGGCAACAGCTATGAGTGTAGGACTACCATGGATAAAGTCCAGGGTTCTAATACAGCAGACATCTGTCTTTTTTCAATGGTGTCCAACTTCCCATTATAGTTCCATAGGTTCATAGGTAGGTACTAGGCTATTAGCCCTAGGGCCTATATAAGCCTTGCCAAAAAGGTACCCTGGTTTTTTGCCACCCAAGAAAATTATTTTCCTGTGCCCCTGTCAACAGAGCCAAAGAACTGATCCCTGGGGTGAATTTCCTATTTTCCCATCCAATCATCAAGATTTTTCTTGAAGAGTTCTAATGAGGAGCTCTGTTTGACATAGATAGGTAGTCTGTTCCAGAGTATGGGAAGTCTCTAGGACAGGAATCTATCCCTCCAGCATGTTCTATTTATTGTGGTGACAAAGTTTAGGTCTTTAGAGCATGTAGCTCAGAGGGATTGGGATTTCTTTAAATGGAGCATGTCCAACAGCTGGTTTGACATAGCTTTGCATGTAAGGCAGAGATCGCCTCTGAGTAGGCGATATGCGATGGAGTAAAGCTGGAGTTTTTTGAGACGGTTTGCGTAGGTCGTCTGTTTGAGGCCAGTAATCCTCTTTGTGAGACATTTCTGTGGCCTTTCCAGTTGTTGTAGATGTTGTGTGAGGTACATCCAAAAGGGGCGTTGTACTCTATAATGGGTCTAATGAGTGATGAGGAGAGGGGAACATTGACCTCTTTTTTTCTGGATGAGAAACCTTTTGTGATGAGGTAAGCCACATAGAAGGATTTCCTGACCACTGTGGCAATGTGATTATCAAAGGAGAGACTACTGTCCACCTGTGTCCCAAGGTCTCTTATCACACTTTCGGCATTAAGTAGACTACCACTTATGTGGTAGTTCATGGGTACAGAGTTTTTACCAAAGAGGATGACAATACACTTTTTGGCACTGAGCTTCAGGCCATGGCTTTGACACCAGGCATCTGTCTCAGTGAGGCCCTTTTGAAGTATGTCCACATAGTTAGGAGTTTTTATTATGGCTCCTAGTTTGCAGTCATCTGCAAACTATGTTAACCAAAGACCTTCTGTGTTAGCCTGTACTTCAGAGAAGTAGATACCAAACAGAAGAGGACCCAGGACTGAACCCTGTGGTACTCCACTTGTCACTGGTTTGAAGTTGGATTTGGAGTCTGCTACTTTCACAGTGTGGGTTCTGTCCGTGAGCCAGTTGGCAACCTTGTGACATAGGGATTTATACCTAGTTTAGTGAGCTTATCTATAATTCCAGAGTGGGAGATGGTGTTGAAAGCTTTGGTGATATGTAGATAAGCTGTGTGAACCACCTTACCCTCGTCAATGGCTTTGGTGACTGCTTCAAAGAAGTCAATCAGGTTTAGGAGACATGATCTGCCTTTTACAAACACAAACTGGGTAAGGTCCAGAGTTTGGAGATTACCAATGTATTTGTTTGTGAGTTCCATGATGATACGTTCCATGGCTTTGCAGCCCAAGCATGTCAGGCTAATGGGGCAGTAGTTCCAGGGGTCCATTGTGGCTCCCCTTTTGTGGAGTGGGATAACCATTGCGGTGCACCATTCAGTGGGCACAAAGCCTGAGGTGAGGCTATGACTGAACATGGTACCTGGGTAGGGTGCCAGTTCATTCTGTAGTTCATGTAGAACACAGCCTGGGATATTGTCATGTCCCATGGATGCTGTGTTCTTGGCTTTGGAGAGTGTGTTTTTTACCTGTGCAGCCGAAATTACAGGAAATTTGCATTCTTCTGGTATAGAGATGGGACCTCTAGGGGGTGAGAGGGGGTAAAGTTAGCACTGAACCTATCTGCCAGGATGTTGGCAATATCAGTTGGTTCTGTATATATAGTGCCATTGTGCGGTAACTCAGAGCAGATCTGAGTGCTGCCATTGAGATTCTTGGCATAGCTATAGAATGCTTTGTGGTTGTCTTTAGAGTCAGTGGCAATTTTGTTTTCGTAACTAGCTTTGGAGGATTTTATGAGGGATCTCAGCTTCTTACTGAGGTTGACCAGGGAGTTCCTCCAGTCATGGGATTTTACTTTTTTTTGCAACAGTTTCTTTCTTCTGTTGTAGAGTTTGTTTATGGCAGAGGACCACCAGATTGGATTCCTTTTTTTGGAGGATAGCATCTTGGTTCTATTAGGGATAGCATGATCCATGCACTCGTGTAAGTGCTTCTAAAGTGCATTTGTGTAGGATTCAGCAGTCGTACCTCTATTGTCCATCTGCATGGGTGTCATGAAGTTTGCCACTTTTGTCTTAAGAAGTGTGAAGTTGGCTTTGGAGAAGTTTTTTATGGTGGTTTCCCTAATTGGGGGTGAGAGCAGGATGTGGATGTCTAGGGTGATTAACTTGTGGTCGGATCTGACCAACGAGGAATTGACCTCTGGTGTGGAACACCAGTTGCCCATGTTGGTAATGACCAGGTCTAGGATATTGCTGCCCCTGGTGGGGGTGTGAATAAGTTGATCCAAGGCATTGGAATTTATGAATTCCAGAAAACGTTGAGCAAAAGCTTTGGTACATGAGTAGTTTTCCCAGTTAATGATGGGGTAGTTAAAATCGCCTATTATTAGGGTGTTGGATTGTACCCTAATACTTTCCAGTGTATCAAGAAATGAGGAGTGGGAATCCTGGGGCATGGTGGGGGCCTGTAGCAAGCTACAATTTGGATTGCGGTCTTGCCCAGAGTTAGTTTCATTTGGATAATCTCGGATACATTGTGCTGTGCAACTAGCCTGGAGGTGTGGATATCCTTAATGAATATGGACACACATCCACCTTTAGTGCTTCATTCTGGGTTAAGTGGCCGAAAGGTGTGGTATGAATTATAGCCTGATAATGCAGGGGTGCTCTCTGGAGCTTTGAACCAGGTCTCTTTCACTGCCCAGATGTTGATGTTCTCCATTTTAAGGAGTGCCTCGAGTGAGGGCATTTTGAGGTTTAGACTTCTAGAATTGAGTAGCATTACCCTCAGATTTTGCTTTCTTGTACCTGTTATGGTGGTGAATTTGTCATTTGAACCTTGTCTAAAAAAGGCACTATAGGGATGGCAAGAGCCTTAGCCAGTATCTGGAATCCCAAGGGTGACAGGTGCTGGCCATCTCTGGCAAAGCATCGTGGTCTGTCGATAATGTCGTTCCAGGCAAACAAATACTGGATTCCCTTAGAATGACACCAGAATCTTAGCCAAGTGTTGAAGTCAATCATTTTGTCCTTGTACTGTGGTATCATTCTGGGTGATGGCAGGATGCTACTCAGGGCTAGGGTCATACCTGCCTGCGCTACAAGATTGGAGAGCTCCTCCATGTCTTTTTTAATATAGTCCAGGGAGGTACATTTCAGGTCATTCACACCAACATGGACAATGACAATGTCATATTTGTACTTGTTGTGGAGTGACCTGAGTGCATGCGTTATGTGGCTGAGCCTGGCACCTGACAGGCAGCTGACAGTAACTTTCTCCGTGTTTAGCCTGGTGAGTGGAACATCAGTGTGCCTGACTATAGAGTCATCTATGATTAGAGTGTTGGGTACATTGTTATGCCTTATGGGCTGTGGTTGAGTGGCACACTGAGTTTGTGGGCTATGTGTCATTTGGGTTGTGTTGGGGGGTGGAGTTTGCTTGCGTTTCTGCTTTTGAGGTCCCTGATGCTTGAGCAGGTTTTTATTGAGAGCCTTCGTGAATGTAATTGTGTGTTTTGTGTTTCTATGTGTGTGTTTTGGTGGTGTAGGTTTTGAGGGACTATGTGATGAGTGTGGTGTGGTGCAAGTGTTTACCTTCTCCTCTTGACTGTCTAGTCTAGTCTTGGGTGAAGAGAGCTTTGCTTCCAGTTTGGCTATTTAAGTGCATCTCTCACAGGTTGTAGTGTTGTGTGGTAGGAGGAGAGGGTTGTCTGTGTACATGAGGCAATTGCTGCATTGCCCCAAGATGCCCAGATTCATCAGGTAGACAGGAGAAATCACCAGAAGCTGATCCTTAGACATGCCTGGATAGGTGCTCATTTATTAAGTATTAAAAACTGCTTTCCTCTAAACAAATGAGGAAAGTTGAGTGCTGTAGTAATTTGCAGCTTATTTAGTGCTTACAACAAGTTCTGAACAAGTGCTGAGTTCAAAGAGACAGATAAGAGTGCTGGAACTAGAAATCTGGCTAGTTCTAAGAAACAAAATTAAGCTAGAAGGCTTCCCTCCAACACAGAAAGGCTTGGGGGCTCAGAAGCCTACAGACAGTCTAGACCACTTACAGGAAAGGCAGGAAATAATCTTAAAATTTGTTTTTTTTTCTTTCCCAGATGCTCACTCTCTTTGTACACAGTAGGAGTGCCTGAAATCAATATATGATCTCACTGCAATCAGTTGAGTGAGCAAATGAGATGGGCCCAGAAGGAGTATCCAAACACAAATTTACAAATGGGGCGGGCAGTTTCATAGCCACCAAGATTAACACCAAAACAAAACCAGGGAGGGTGAGAGGGGAACTAACTGAAAGACACCCTCAGTTATAACAGTTGACCTAGTATTTCTTAAATGTTGTTATTTTCCTGATGGATAACACACTAATACTGTCAGTTATGTATTGATATGATAATATCGGTATTGATTAACTTCTTTTTATTAGTTGCCATTGTGCAAACATGTTGCCCATGTTTCTGTGATGCTAAGTAGCGAGCACCATTTTCAAATGTTACAAAATCCAACAGTGTGTGTTCTCAGTATCTGTCATAAGTGAAATTACCAGGAAAAGGCATTATTCATTGGTTTTCATTTGCATTAGACATGGCCGATGTTCTGGGAGAGGTTTGAGATTTTTGTCTCAAAGATGAGGTGTGCAGGAGTCCAAAGTGTTTATTCGACGCCTAGTGAATGATTATGGTCCCCGACTGTGGTAGGAGCACTATTGTGAACCTGATTACAAATCAGATGTATTGAGTACTTCAGCCCTGGATTTGTCCAGTGTGATCAGTATCCCCCACAGTGAAGAACAGTGTAGGAATCACTACAGAGACGTTAGGATGAGAAAGAGGGATACCGTCAACTGTTGGATCAAGGACTATAGGACTAATGGCACTCCACAGGTCTGTAAGTATCACTTACAGGCAATGCTTATAAAAGGTAACAGCTGCTTTGTTGCTGATTGGTGCTCTTAATGGTATTATGTTGTGTTATGTTTCTTCCAAAGTTCATATGGATCAATTACTGAATAAGTGAACCTATGAAGAAAGATTGAAAAGGATGTGAGATGCAAATGGTATGTATGCTTCCAAACAGTACTGTTATTTTAGCATTAGGAGTAAATACAGCTTATTGTGGTAAACACTTGTATCACACTGACTCAGGCAGCACGATGCCAGGGCACTTTTATGGGCTAGGCTTGTAAAAGCTCCAGGGCCATTAGCCTAGTACACACCTATGAACCTCTGAGTATGCATTTATCCATTGTAAAGCAAATGTATGCATGCATTAGTATGTCAGGTAATCAACAGTCCAGTGTTACAGAGTAGACAGGGGTTGTCATTTAGAAAACCACATTTACAGACTATACAGTACTTGTTTAAGTTGTCATTAATATTACAATGTAAAGTAAGACCTATAAGCCAGGGACAACAAGAATATGTCTGTGGCAAGCAAGATGGGAAGGTGAGGAAGCACTTACAGGCAAATAAGACACACAAGACAAGAGACAGGGTTGGGGAAAGGATACAAGGTAGGGGGGTGAACACCTTGGTTGGGGTGGGGGTGGGGGGATCGAGGTCCCATGGACATCAGGTACAGTAACAGTGTGACTTAAGTCCTCACCCACTGAACTGTCCACACTGTTCCATCAATGTGCATCTGGCTGCAGTGGCCAGTGTCTGCACCTATGGCAGTCTGCTTTACCAGGATGGAAAGCAGAGTCTCCATCCAGTGTAGGAGTGTCCCCACAGTCTTGTGCACAATCCTATGCACCACACCTGAAACTCCGCTCTGGTGATGAATGCACCCCCTCTGCTTCTGCTCCCAGAGGAGACCACCTCTGCTGCAGAACTACCTGAGTGTTCAGGTAGGGCAGGAGCAGTGGGGGGGGTGCTGCCAGGCTGCAGCCCAGAAGTGCTGGGCCTTGGTTCTTCAGCCGGTGGAGCAAGTGTAGGCAGATCACGGGGAACCTGCCTACCCTGCTGTGCTGTAGTAATACATAGATAAAATTGAAAACAAAAATGAAATAAAACATAAACAAAAACAAATGAAAATAATAGAAAATAAAGAAACAATAATACATCATCATAAAAAGTTTTAAATAATATAATTACGAACACAATGATAAATAATAAAAATGAAAAAAATATTTAACAGCAAAGCAATATAAAATTTAAGCATTACAAAATTATACATAATGAACAAAACATAAGAAGTAATGCCAAATAATATAATAGTAAGAAAAATGATTATATAAATATTAATAATTATAATGATAACAACAAAAACAATAAACATAATAATACAAAATACAAAAATCCATAACAAGAGGAGAGGAGAGGAGAGGAGAGGAGAGGAGAGGAGAGGGGAGGGGAGGGGAGAGGAGATTAGTAGCTTCATAGGTGATATACAAAGCTTTCTACAATTAATTTATTCTATTCTGTTACATTTTACTATTAACAATACCAACTGCTAAGAAGTTTCTTTATTACCTGGAATACTACCCTGTTCCTAACACACACACACACACACACACACACACACACACACACACACACACACACACACACACACACACACACTATAGTACAGATCATATCGCATCCAGCAATCCTTTACGGGTGCATATATTGCACATACAAGTGTGTTCTATGTACATCAGTGTTTACACTTGACAGCAGGTCATTCAAGCCACAGGACTAGAGGTCTGCACTTCAAATGCTATAATGATGATTACATAACAGTACTGTATTTTTTATTGATGATAACCTAAACAGTATTGTAATCAGCTGAGTTTTAAATTTGGGCAGTGTGGTATTAGAACCTATAAGCAGTGACTACTGTAATACTGTATTTTCCTTTGGAATACAACATAATGCAGGCACTCTTTCCTTTTACACTTTATAGATTCATGTTCACTGTTATCTGAGAATGTGCAATTATTGCTTTGTGTTACGGACCATAGCTCTCCACCTTTTCGAGCAGGATATCTTGAAATATTAAAAAATAACATGACCCAGAACTAGGAACATATTTCAAATATTGGTGTTACACAAATGGATAGTTGGATAGAATTTGTGTTAACATGCATTTTGACACTCATTATTTATTGACTTCAGTATAAGTTGCTTGCCAGACAACCATAAATCTTACAATGAACAGACCAAAGCAGTGATTCCTAAATATGGTTATTCAGCAGAAATAATACAGTTGAAAACTATGCTACAGTATGCATACTAGCTTTTACAGATCAGATATGCATTCCCAAGTTCATGCAACTATATGATATAACAACTAATCTGTCTATAAGCATCAGTGCTACAATAACACTACTTCATATAATTATGCTTACATACCACACGCTTCTCGCATCCCGGCCAATCACCTTGCATGAGACTTTACATTTCAGGCCATCTCTTCTGCAGCTGTGGAAAGAGGGAAAAAGAAAACTCACTATGAATATGAGTTTTTACCATATTCAGCTTGAATATTTATGAGTATTAAATGAAATTCATATATACAGATATCTGCGGTGCTCCCTGCCTGACACTCCCTGATCCACCAATCAAGAGTATTCTGTTTCCTTTGCTGGAGGTCGTCAAAATGGTGACAACATTGTTCCCTGGTAAGTGGGATACCAATCAGACTGGAAAGAGCCCTTGCCAAACTAGACCAGGCTTCAGATTTATATTGTGAGCCTTTATAGTTTTCCTGCATGAGACAGGGCCCATGATCCTTAACCAGGAGCATAATAAACACCTTGGACTCCTAGACACCCCTGCGCTGTTCTCTGAATCACACACCCTGTCCAATGCCTGACATATCTGCACAAGTTCAAGCTCAGTGTCTAATGTGCAATTCCTGCTAATTCACCTTTAAATATCATGTTTTCCTGCCAATTGTGCTTACTGAGAGTGCACATTCTCTGCATTTTGATATAGTGGAAAGAGCTGCTCACTGCTTACCATCACACAAACATTGTAAAACAAGTGCATTGATTTGCACGATACTAAGAGGTGCACAACTTTTTCGAATATATCAGCAAATAACTTTCATCCAATGCAATTCCACTGTTATGTCATTAGAGTACCACTTTATTTGTATAAGCTGCAACATCACAACAGTATAAATAAAGTTTGCATAACCTGTATTAGAACCCAAGACCATCTGCACTCCACTCCAACACTTAATACATGTTGTCACAGATTAGCTACATGAGGTCACATATTTTATATTCATTGTTAAGTTGTTGGTGTGAGCATAGCACAACCCCACTTACCGGGTTTGTGCAATGCCCAGCATTGCTCAGCAATGCCATCTGAAAGAATCTGGTTTCTATTTTTGGATCTGTGGGTCATGTCTGATACATGGATGGTCCCATTGTGCAAATGAGGTAAGCATAGCCAAACAACATAGCGTATCACACAAACATGGCAAAAAGAAAAAAGAAAATAAGAGAAAAGCCAAAGTCTACAGATATAACTAGTTCTGGCGGTATTTTCCAGGGTTTTAGCTGATGGTTTTGCTGTGTTCCTCATAAAATTTGTCATTTTTTTAATTATTATTTGAGATGGAAGTCACTAAATAATGACAGGTGTTTTCAATTTGGACTTCATAATCTTCAGAAAATGTATGTTAATGCATAAACTTTTATTCTGTCAACTTTTTAAGTTTATAAGGGCAATACATCCCTATGTTCCTAGTTTTTGGCTTTTGCCCGACTTTATTTAATGGCTTTGTACAGATTTCTTGCTCTAAGAGGTTGAGAGGTATAGGGCCGGATTGTCACTGCTCTCCTGTACAGAAATTCATTACCTGTATTGTTTTACAAGGTTTCACAGCCAATACTACTGGGACATGCCGCAAAACCTCACTTAGGCATGCCACACATCATTAATATGCACTGAACATTGCCAAGAGCACATTGTGGCCGTATACATCGATACACTCCATGTAGTCTCTACATGGAGCCTACACAGAGTTTATTGAATTCTGCAGAATGTTTTTTTTTCTACTTTGCATTTACTAAGAATCATGACACCTGCTTACATAGTTGTCAAACCTCTTTATACTTTGTTCCTTGTCTGTAGAAAATACTGAGGAAAATATTTATTATGATGTCTTGCCATTTTTTAAGTTAAATATATAAATATATATATATATATATATATATATATATATATATATATATATATATATATATATATATTGTTTCTGTAAGTATATTGAAACAGGCTGAGTGACCTGATTGTAAAAATTATAGATATTTTTGCCATCCCCCCCATCTGCTCTTAATGTGACAGTTTTGCATTACAGGATACACTATTTGCCTTCTTGATACAATATAAAATATGACTAAGCACTATTCAAACAAAGAATCTGTAAAGAAAAACTCAGGTAAGTGTAGTTTTCTTTTACAAAGAACTTAAGGCCTACTGTTGAGGTGTTCTTTCTGTTATCCTCTTTGATATAAGTATAAGATATAACATTATTGAAATTTAGGCTAGAAATACGGAAACTGAATACAGGTTTAAATCTGACTGTTAACTAACTCATAGAGGATTTCTGAAGTATGCGATTTGTCTTGGATGACTGGACATATTAATCTTGCATTTGTTTTAGTTCTTTAACTTTTTTTAATGACAGAACCAATATAAGTTCATATTCACTTGGCTGTAAACCATTAAGCAGTCATAATTTATGAAGCCCTTGTGCAAGATGCAGTACTGAATTATTCACATTATATACATATATCAATGAAATGTCTGCTTGACTGGCATTCAAAAGAGATGTTTTATTTTGTAGCTAATGTATGAATATTACTGTTATTGTCACTCATCTGAAAGCATTTCTAACTATTTGCTGCTAGTATCCAATCCTTGTGCTTTGCTGCAAGTAAGATGTGACTTTATGTCTTTGTATTCCTTATCTTTATTTCATTCTTTATCGTTTTCACCTGTGCTGGCTGAAAATTGAGTCTCCCCTGTCAGACTCAAGCCCATTCATTCCCTAGTAGTGGGTCATCCTCCAGATCCACAAGGATAAGCACTGTCTTGGGGACACTATTTGGGCAGCCATGAGGATTGCTTGTGCTTTCACTGGCATTTTAGCTATGAAGGTGTTTTGCCTAGCCTAACCTCTCCCACACAATCCACATTACAGTGTGGGCCACAATACTTTATCCTTCTACAAGTGCAGTCTACCATGTACCTGCTCATTGAAGACTACTGCCAACCAGTTGCTTGGTGTATCACTTGACCACCCCTCAGGTCACATGCCTCACCCCTTTCTTGAAAGAATCAATGCAGCATGTGGCCTTCTCTGCCACTCCCACTATGAATGGCATGCCCACCCTCCTACTGGCTCTGTCAAATTGCCGAACTGTTAATATAATTCAAAATGTCTGTACTACATTCAAGGGTTTATCCACTAAGCTAGCTACTTCAGGTCCATTTTCAATTAGAAGTTGAGCACCAATGATGAGGAAAAAATGACTTCTTTGGCTGCTTTCACCCTCTTTATTCATTCCTTTCAGTAGTTGTGATGCCAATGAAGTGTTTTTTCACTTTAACTTCTTAGGGTTAAGATTTAATACTGCTTTCTAAGCAGCAAGGACATTTGATTGAGGCATAAACACTTGTATGTTCCTTTATGTCTGTCATCCTGCTATCCTTTTTGTCCAGTACAATATGAATAAGACAAATTCCTTTTCCTAGCACCTACTGTATTTAGTGACTGACAGGAGATAGTCACTGCAGTCTTTATAAGCTTTACTAACTTGCTTTTAAATGGTTATTCACGCATGCCATTTAAACTGTAAGGCGAAATCACATATTATACCATGATCCCCCCAAAACGTGCACGCTGATTGGCCAGCGTGCCCGTTGTAAATCGAGTTATACTAATGGAAAAAGGTCCGGTCGCCCGGACTTTTTTCCATTAGTATAACTCGTTTTAACACTGTCGCTATGTTAAATGGGTTTAACATGGAGACAGCTTTAAAATAAGCAACGGAGATCTCCGTTTATTTTAAAGCTGTCTCGCCATGTTAAACCCATTTAACATAGCAGGCAGTGTTTAAAAGCAACGGAGAAAGCAAGATCTCCGTTGCTTTTTTGTCTCGCTATGTTAAATGAGTTTAACATGGCGAGACAGTTTTAAAATAAGCAACGGAGATGTCCGTTGTTTATTTTAAAACTGTCTCGCCATGTTAAACTCATTTAACATAGCGAGACTAAAAAGCAACGGAGATCTTGCTTTCTCCATTGCTTTTGCCACAGCACTGATGTACTGCGCAGGCGCGCAGTACATCAGAACTGCCGCGGATGCCAGACATCTGCGGAAGGGCAGAAAACAGGCATTATACTATGCCATTATTTAAGAAAAGTAATAGTTTCTTTTCTTAAATAATGTCATAATATAATAGCAATAACACGCCTGGGTGTGGTAATGCTATACCCACGGTTGGCTTTGTTTGGTCCCTCGGGCTTCGCCCTCGGGACCAAACCACGCCAACCGTGGGTAAATTTAGCATTACCCACACCCAGGCGTGGGTTATTGCTATAGTCTCTTATGCATGATGACATTACTCGGGTGTTCTATTTCAATTTCAAGACTCTTCCAGTTGAGGTTCTAAACTCAAAAAAATTAAGCGCAGTCCTCAGAACTCATCAGTGAAGTTCAAAAATCAAAGATGCATCAAAAAAGCTCTTTTTTCAGGAGGCAAACACCCGCCACCCTTTACCTGGCAACACTTATAAATGCTAAATGAGAACATAACAACCAGCCAACTGCTTATCCTTGCCTTGTTACTGCACTTTAGTCTGTTATGTTTTGCGGAGCAAGTTCATTTTGAAAGGGTTCTTGTCTTATCCAACATATATGTATATGTCTGCCACTCTTTCAAAAGTGTTTCCACACTGTCATGCAACCGATGGATCTACACTTGCCAACTTGTAAAGGTTTGAGTGAGTCGCACAGTGGAGCCTTTAAGTCACTGTTCATATACACTGCTCAACAATGGCAAACAGATTTCAGTCAAGAAGCAGTAATATCTCTTAGTTGATCTATATTTTGCTGAATGCTCTGATTTCAAGTAGTAAATCTACATCTGCTCCACTGATAAGTAATTGATTTATTTTGTGTATGTACATGTGTATGAGTTCTTGCATGCATGTGTGTGTGTGTGTGTGTGTGTGTGTGTGTGTGTGTGTGTGTGTGTGTGTGTGTGTGTGTGTGTGTGTGTGTGTGTGTGTGTGTGTGTGTGTGTGTGTGTGTGTGTGTGTGTGTGTGTGTGTGTGTGTATGTGCACAAATGTGCTCACTTAGGAAGCATATTTTTGTCTGTGAACTGTGCCTGGTTTTCAGTATGTCACTGATTTTGCCTCAGATTTTTCCTATGTAACTGATAGTTGTTCTCTGTTAATGGCAAATCAATGAGGATTACAGTCAGTCAATAATGCCAGCTATTAGACATCCATGTGCATTATTGTTCAGAAATGCATGCTGATGAAAAAATTGTTGCTTAATCAGATTTGTAAATAAACTGCAGCTACTGGTGGTTATTACAGAGGATTAAGGTTTAGAACTCATAATGAGCTAATTCTTGTTGTTAAGCTTGCAGGGTTTAATTCTTCCACTTTCATTTCTTTAGTGTGTGACTCACATAACCAGGTAGTGTTTCTGGGTACCTTTTTGGGCATTTGTCCCCTAATTATTGTTTGCTTTATTCAGAATTCATGACCAAAGAAATTGACAGGTATGTTGTTATGTTCCTTGTAAAATTGTGTTTTTTTTCTCACAGACTGTTGTACATTGCAGATACAAAATATTGGCAGGCATGTGAGTTTCAGACAGAAAATCCTTCAGAAAATGTATGCTAATGCAAAGTTCACTATTATGTCAACTTTCTAATTATGTAAGAGTAATCTTTCAAATCTTTTCCGTATTCTGGATCTTTTGGCTGATTCTTCAGTTAAACATTTGAGAGGGCAGAGGACTGGTTGTATTGGATAGTTTAGATAGCTGTGAACTAAACTACAGTTATTGGAATTTCCTGCTTAACAAAAGCAAATAAATAAATAAATAAATATTGGTCATTATGTATTTATTACTTTATTTTATCTCAAGTAGACATCTGAAATATACAGTCATACCAGTTGCTGTAATTGATGTGTGTGTGTGTGTGTGTGCGTGCGCGCGCGCGCGCATGCAGAGGTCATAGCTTTCAACTGTCCCTGATTTTGCATCATTTTTGGTTAACTTTCTATAAAATCTGTGATTTTTTGGTGAACATTTGTGGATTTTAGTCACTTAGGTATGACAGATGAATGAATTTCTAATTGTATACCCATAAGAAAATGCTAGCCAGTGCAAAATCTCATATTAGCAACTTTCTAAGTATATCAGAGTGATGTGTAAAATAAGTCCCTGCTTTGGGGCTTTGTATCTAATTATAGTGCTAAGCTGAGTGTGTGTGGGGTTACAATAGGTTGCACTGAATGGTTCTGTCAAGAGCAAGTTGAAATGCATTTTAGGAAATTATTTATGTATTCATTCATTAATTTATTCATTTTACCATGAGAAAATGTCTGCAGTGTACATGGCTATACATGTGGCTAGAAATTATGGTAATATGTAGGTGTGTGTGTGTGTGTGTGTGTGTGTGTGTGTGTGTGTGTGTGTGTGCGTGTGTGTGTGTGTGTGTGTGTGTGTGTGTGTGTGTGTGTGTGTGTGTGTGTGTGTGTGTGTGTGTGTGTGTGTGTGTGTAGCTATATATTTCAAAGCTTCTATAATGTTATGATGAGCAGGATGGGTAAAGAGATATAAAAAAAATCAAGTGCAATGCATTTTGTGCTAAAAATGTAAGAGTTTATAAGGAAATATTTTGGTCAGGTGGCAACAATTTTTGGAATCTTGCTCTGACTGGATATGAGTATGATATGGTGCTTAACTTAGTTTTTTTTTTCTGGGGGAGCAAACAACTGTGTTTTAAATGGCCTAGATCGCAGTGGCAGCTGGTGACTTCAAATCACAGGGGGGCTGCTGGAGACAGCTGAATGGGTGGGGTCAATGGGAAGGGGTGTGGCCAACTAGAAAAGGGAGGAGCTATATCAAAACCACAAAAAATATAACTTTAATTAAATACAAACCGTCATTATGAGAGTCCAATCAAGACAAAATGAAGCATAGAGGAAAAAAATATTTCAATGCATTGGCTACATGACAGCTTACTTAATATCTAGATGAAAACAAAAAGGTTGTGAGGCATGAAAAAGTAAATTACTTTTTAAATACATTACTGGAAGGCCAGTCAACATCAAGTATAAGAAAAACAAGCAGCACTCAACTCAAACCACTTCTCCTTGCACTGCAGTTCTAATTATAATTTATATTCAGCTTTATTAAAGTACCAAGTAACATGCTGAAAGTAGCAATCTCTGTGATACCCCCACTTGTAAAAATGTTTCTTATCCAAAAAATACCTGCTGCCTGACAACAGCTATCTACTTGTTTCATGGGGAAAACATGATCAAATTAACAAATGAAAAGCAAACAAGAAACAACCTCAAGATACATTGCTTAAAGGATTACTGCACAGGTTATGGACCACACATGATAGATTGGCATTCTGTTTAGTTTAAAGGTAAAGCCTGCTAAGATGACTGCAAGTCTCCAACAAATGTAATGAGCTTCTTAACATAATGTAATCCTGTCCTTTATTACAAATACTGCCATATGCATTTCAATACCCAAGGCTAATATGTTATCTATAAGTATTCTTTGCATGGCAACAACAGAAAGGCTTTCAGTGTTGGCAATTCTTTAACAGTATGCTTTTTAAAGCTTACTTGCATCTTACAATCTCAGACAAGCTTACCTGGTCATTAAAGCATTGCTACTTAAACGCAGAGCAACAGGTACTTTCTGAATAATAATAAGCTAAATCAACAGTATAAAAATATGACAGAAACCAGAACATTCTGTAAAATCAAGGAAAGATGAAAAGCCACTGTAGTACTTGTGTCTACCTTGGATGGGGGATTACCCTGCACATTTATGCTGCATAACTGCTCCTTGCCTTGCTTGGACACATCCAGAGTAACTACATGGGGGAGTGGGATGCAACACATATGTCACAATTTGAAATGTCTCTGGCTGACTGTGATGGCCCTGACACATTTGTCATACCTCTCAACCTCAGAGCAAGAAATCTGGACAAATCCATACATAGAAGTGGGACAAAGGCCCAAAAATAAGGACAATTTTTAAATATTGTTCTTATAAACTTAGAAAGATAATAGAATAGTAGGTATTGCATTAGTATGGATTTTCTGAAAGGTATGAAATCTGAAACTCAAATGTCTGTCATTATTTTCTAACTTCAGTCTTTAATGATTTGCCACTAATTTGCCAAAAAAACACAGTTTTTTGAAAAAATGGACCAAAAATGTGATGCAAAAATATAAAATAGCCACACAATACAGCCACGAACCTGTCAAAGAAGGGACATTGTTTTAATATTAGTAGTGCTAACTTGAGCAGCTGACAAAAATAAAATAATCTACATGCATTTTTGAAATAAAAGTAATCTATTACTCTGATTATTACAGTTATTTATTAATTGTAAACCCACCACATTTTCTTCGAAAATTGCCATATTGCGGAGGGATTATTAGGGGAAGAGACATTTTGAGCCAAAATTGGGGACAGTTGAAAGGTTTGGATATACCTAATTCTATAAAGCAGTTTCTTTGCACGTACCTCTCAACCTGTTAATGCAGGAAATCTGGACAAGGCCAAATACATATAAATAGTACTAAAAATGCTCTTGTATAAACTGAGACAGTTGATAGAATAACAGGTCTTGCTTTACCGTGTATGTTTCTGAAGGTTATGAAGTCTTAAACTTATTGTCTGTCATTATTTAGTGACATAATTCCTAAATGATTTGCCAGAAAACCACAAGTTTTATGAGGAACAAACCAAAAATAAGAAGTAAAAATCTATTCATTCTGTGAAAATCTGGACAGTTGAGAGGTATAGTTCAGCCGGGGCTGTCTTTGAGTTTGCTGCCCTTCCCCCTCACAAAATCATGGTCGAATGGAGCCTCCCCCCTGCAGCCATTCCAATGAACTATTAATTGGCTATTTCACTCCATTTACCATAAACACTAATTTGCATACTGTTTTACTTCTACAATGATTTGGACTTCATCTGAAAGTTTTATTTTGCATTTTACAGCACAAACACTAAGACATCTGCTAAACAAAGTAATGCAGTCTCACAATGAAAACAGGCTTAGCATTAACATTTCTCTTCCCTTGAAACTCACATTCATTGAAACAGCATTAAGACCCACATTCAAAGAAAATACATTTGGCTAGTGGCAAATAAAGATTAACTTTGGGCTATTTTCAAATGATAGGCCCCTTGCACACAAAACATACAAGTGTTCTCTGACGCACCTTCCTGATTGCATTAAATTATATTCCTTTTAAAATACAGTACAGTTGTTAGAGGGTGTTTTGAACATTTTTTTCAAGTAAGCAATGAAACAAATTACATGCGCCAATAATGACAATAAAGCCCAATTGAGAACATTTCCATCATAAAAGTCTACTCAAACTTCTACAATCGACCAGTATCAGTAAATATGCACAATCTCTGCAGAAGTAAAAGTCATCTAAATAATTCCACAATAAAAAGATCTGTAACTAATGAAGAGGTTGCTGCTAGCAAACAACTTTAATAAATTGCCTATATTACATTAAAAAAAATGATAAGCTAGTAATATTGCAATAGGGAATGGATGGCAAATAACGGACAGGTTCATAGTTACTAGGTATCTTCGGCAAAGAGGACATTCTCAAGACGGCAGCATCTACCCCGTTTACAACACAGTATAATATCAGCAATGCATCTACATACTGTGGGAGTAGAACCCACAGCCTTCTGCATCAAAAACAAGTGCCCTACTTAATGCAAGCAGTCTTAGTATAAGCAGCACTAAACTTCTCTTCCGCTGTACCTCTCAGCTCCTTATAAAATCTACTCGACACTCAGCTGTATCTCTCAACTTTGCAGCACAAGAAATCTGAAAAAGCCAAAATGTATTGGGGAGGGACAAAAGCCAGGGACACATTTTAAACATTGCTTGCATAATCTTGGAAAGTTGCAAGAATAAAATGCTGTGTTGCCACCATGCATTTCACTGCCAAAACTTGAACCCATGACCCTGTGCAAAACAGTCAGAGCAACATACCACTATGCCAAACCAGTTGTTCTGTGAAAGAAAGGAAGACTGAAATTTAAATGGCTACCATTTAATGAATTCAGTTCTCACCATAGCTGTCAACATCTTAGCATAAAACACCGGAACAAAGCCAGTAATGGGGGTATACAGCCCTCAAACATATTCAGTGAATTCAGTTTTCACACTAGCTCTCAACCTTAGCCCAAAAAACCTGGATGAAACCAATAATGGGGAAATGCAGCCCTCATACATATTCAGGGAATTTCAGTTCTCACCATAGCTCACAACCTTAGCACAAAAAAGCTGGACGAAGCCAATAATGGGGGAATACAGTCCCAAAAATAGGGACAAATTTCAAATATTCATCTTATAAACTTAGAAAATTGCTAGAATAAAAGGTTTTGTGTTACTATGTACTTTCTGAAGAATATGAAGTCTGAAATTCAAATGCCTGTCAATTTTATTTATTTAACATTTGTTATCCAGAAAAGACTGACTTGGAACAAAAGCCAATATTTAGCAGAGGCTCAGGGAGAAATACTGCTGACACCTGTCTTTGTAACATGGGAGGACACCAGTGCAAACCCACACAAATGCCAGGAAGACATGGAGACTCCACACAGAAGGCATCCCAGCCACGAATCAAACCAGAGAATCTCTAGGTGTGAGGCAACAATGCTACCACTGCACCATCAACTATTTAAGAAATAAAAAACTCAGAAACCACAGATTTTACGAGGAACAGAACAGAACAGAACAAAATATGAGGCAAAAATCTGCAAAACTTTCACAAATGGTGATGGGTATGGAAATTAGGCTCTTGTTACCTGCACCCAAGGTACAAAGTTCAAGCCTGAGGTATTCTCTACCCACCACCAGCAATCTCTCTAGCCACCAGTATAAACCAACTGGGGCATTTCACGCACACACACACACATACATGCTCCTTCTTCATCCTGAGTCTCCTGTACCTGCAATCCATGGCTTTCTCCTTCATCCTGAATTTCCGGTACCTGGAATCCTAACAGTAAACCGACATCTTCAGCTTTTTCCTGCAATTGAATCATCATAACAGTAAATCCACAGCTTCAGTAATCCTGCATTTGTGCTGGAATGCACACTTCTGGTTTCTCAGCTCTTTTCTGGGAATGTTCCAAGGCTGCTGAATCTGCAGTCTGATCCCCTTCCAGTCTATGCGGTTAGCACTGCATATATTTCTAGGGAATCAGCAGTCTGCTTCTTTCTTCCAGCATGGTAAGGCAGCAGTCTGGATTCACTTTGTATGGATGATTTGTAGGACTGTGTACCATTGTGCTTCACAGCTGGGGGGGGGGGCTGAAGTCTGATATCATGAGCCGCCACTGCCGTGATGAACAAGAAAAGTTTATGGTGTATGTGGCTTATTTAGAAATGCTTGGAGGTCTTTCCAGAATTGAGGTGTTTTCTGCGTTTTTATTTATTTAACAGTATAAATGTGTATTTAATGAAAATTCCACAGCCATATATTTGACGTATAAAGATATATAGACGTTATAGTAATTCAGACAATGTAACGCATATAGCAAGCCAAGAAAACAGGGATATATATGTCTTGTTAACAATGCAATACAGATACCTTTTCAGGTAAATCTATCTAGTTCTGCATTTGTTAAACAACAAGGCCATACTTTTAGAGGTTTTATTAGTCAAGAAAGCAAATGTACACATCTTTTCCCCACCCCCAGGTGCATGAAGTTATACATATACAAATTCTGAGTGCTATAATTTTCAACTATTATTATATTACTATGCTATTAGTTTTGATAACCTTCAGCTATGATTTTGAAAGCTGAAATGTTGAGAGCTCTGGAAGCAGTTTATTAATGGCCCACCCACTCATAGTCCATTGTACCTGTTTCAGAGGAGTGCCTGAAATATTCTGGCATCTTCAATTTCAGAACAGTCTACATTTAGATCCTGTTAGATTTAATTAGAATACATGTTTTGCCAGCAACCATTATCAGACTGGGAGGATCAGTCAGATTTCTGTTATAAGATATGATTGCCCTGATTCAGTCTGTAGTTTCAGGACAGTTTTCTTTGCATTGGCTACTTGAACAAAAGGCAACACCCTTTAGCAGAGGCTACTTTTGACACTTTCATACATCAGAGTAACTTACACGTTGGCTGATTATACTGCCGGGACAACAAGTAGTATTTCTGTATTTCATTTATTTTGGATATTAGTCAACCTGCCCTTGTTTATTTTATTATTTATTTACTCATTGTAGACTGTGTTATTCCCAGTGGGCTGCTGGCTTCTTTTCATGGGAGACCTCACATGGTATTTATACAGACAAGGTGGAATTTACCCAGGGCTCCTGGTAAATTCCTGTACTCTTTTCTGTAAATGCAATATGATATTTGCATCCGCCCACCCTACAACCAACTCTGGCAGATGGAGCCTTGGTTTAAAATCTGATATGAAGGATGGTGCTTCCTAATGCTGAACTGCTGCTGACCTGTGGTGAGATCAAAGCTCACAGTCTTCTGATTTTCTACCATAAAGGTGAGGTGTGACTTGTTTAGCCATTCAGACTGCTAAAAATGCAACTGAGTATGATTTTTACTGAGGAAGTTCAGTGGACTTTTAATTATATGCAGACAAATATTAGCACACTTAATACTGCACTCTCTTCTTGTTTTTCTATCCTTATCTATGTACTATTTATAATCTTGCATACATAATGCTTTTTATGTGCGTAATAATTTCTGTCTTACCTATGCCTTCTACTGTTCACTTCTATTCTCCTTATATTATATAAGCATGGCTTTTGTATGATAACTGTAGTATTTTACAATGTTATTTATTTTATAATTAGTGCATTTTATCTGTGTGGAGCTCTTCTTCACAGGCCTCCATTGAATGGACGTTTACCCAGTTGGATTATGACAGTAAATAAATAGAAATAAATAAATAACAACAGTAAGGCATTTCTTGATAAGTTACATGTACTATGCTATGCAGATATTAATGTTCTATCAGCAGAGACAGAAAGATTTGAGGTTATTACTGCTTTCAGACTAGGAAAGACATGCAGCAGCTCATAGTTGAAAATGTTTTCATATCTTTCTTTCTACGAATCTGTTTGCTTAGCTTTCTGTATATCTATCTATCTATACACATGAAAACACTTTTTATAATTTTATATGTGCTCACTTACGGCTAAATAAATGCGCGTTAAATGAGGATTCTATAACCATGTATTGTACAAACAAGAATTGTATGTGTGTGTGTTTGTCTGTGTCTGTGCAAATACTAAGACATATAGATAGACAGATAGATGGATAGATAGATAGATAGATAGATAGATAGATAGATAGATAGATAGATAGATAGATAGATAGATAGATAGATAGATAGATGGACAGATAGACGGATAGATAGGCAGACAGATAAACAGACAGGTAAGAGGAATACATGGTTAATAGATTCTGTTTCAAGCATAGCTGCTAAAAATTCATAATTTAAGCATTTATAAACCATAATTAAGTCACCCCCTCATTAGCCTATAAGCTATAGAATAGAGAGTTAAGGTCTTGAGTCTTGACACATAAATCATTAATTCATATCAATTTAATTGTCTTGTTAATGTTTTTGAATGCACTCCAAGGACTTCAGTTTGCTGGATATTATAATAACAGAAGGATGCATCATATTGAATTATTGGATGAACTCTGGTGATTTATATCTGCAATAAAACACATTTGTCCCTAGTAGAAAAACAATGGAATACATTGTTAATGATACTGTAATGCTTTCTAAATACTTCTCTAATATTGGTTTAATAGAGAATCAATCAAGATGTAACAATTGTTGACTATTTCTGATGATATACATATCTGATTGCCCAAAACATATTTGTATAATTGATTTATAATAGATTCCATCCTCCAAAATATACTGCCTTACATTTGTTGTTATTAAATTTCATACCTTCAGAGATTACACAAGGAATCCAAACAATATTGCATGAACCGATTATCTGCTACATTAGTAACTGTACAACTGGTCCTCATGTCATTGGCAAACTTATGAGGCCAACCTTTATCAAAAACAGGACAATCTTTCTTCATAAGTCTGAAACCTAGTGGCCCCAAAACTGATCCTTCTGGAATACATCTAAGAAGAACTCTTAAATATGAGGATGCTCCCTAATCCTTACTCTACACCTCCAATTAGTTAATCAATTCATAACCCATCTGAAAACATTCATGTGTATACCTAAATTTATCAATATGCCCAAAAAATGTCATGAGGTACCAAATGAAATGCCTTAACTAGATCCAAATGTACCATATCAATAGGTATACCTTCATCAAGGAAATTTGCATCCAGTTCAAAAAACTTAATAAATAGGATATGCATGACCACCCAGCAATAAATTCATGTTGAATTTCTGAATTTCAGGGTTTGTGAGTGCAGCATATACATTTCCTTTAGTATGAGAGAACAGTGTAAATAAAGGTATAGTTACAGAATTTTTAGTAAGACTGATGATTTATCAAGTAGGTAATTAAGTTCTGATAATGCACCGAGAATGATAAAAACTCATTGATGATGTGTTGAAGCTGGTAATAATCAAAATGTATCTTCAGACTGGTCCAGATCAACATTTTATCACATTTACTAAACTATAACGAATCATATTACATAAAACTAAACCCAGTCACTAAAAATTTTAAATCCTGACATATTACTATAGAATATTTCAAAATGTGGTGTAGTCAATATAAAAATAATACATTTATTTGCAGATATTCATGGGATTGAAGACCCACCTTGACCTCCCATTATTTAAATATTATTCCAATTTCAAGGAAATAAAAATATTCAGTTCTGTAGCAAAAATGAATATTTACTAAACTGCAAGGTTGTGTGACTTGAGACTGAACATATGAATAATAGTCCATTCTGTGACATAGATAGAGAGGGAATGAAAGAGAGAGAGAGAGAGACCCACATATGACACAGTGAACTGATATTCAGTTAATAGCCTTGAAAAATGGAAGACCTGAGTTGGGGTGGCAGTAGACTGAAGGGAAAGTTGATTCTTTGGCTTCAAGGATGGAAGCATTAGATAGACAATACAAGGATTCTTGCACAGCTAACGTGTCTCTTGTCAGTGCACCTGCTCCTGCAGTAAACACACCACCTAGGCAGGATTCTACAATGAATGTTTCAACTAACCAGTTGAACAACAATGTTATTGGACCTACAAACAATGGAGAAGCCCAGAATGGGGTAAATATGAATAACTCAACCTCGGGGCTTATTGGTGTTACTGTTTTAGCAGATTGGATGAATGGAATGGCATTCTTATCTTTGGATTATACCGCGCCTGAACGGGGACAACCAGCTGGAGGTTTTTCAGTTATTCAAGGAACAACAATTACAATAACCAATAAATTAAATAGCTTGGACCACAAGTTATTAAAATTAAAGAAATTACAATTGGAGATACTGTATTTTAAAGAATGTATCAAGCAACGTATGGTACCAAAAGGACTACGTAAAGTTCAATACCCTGCAGGACTTGAAGGTAATTCACTATTTCATATTGACCTAATTAATTTATTTGACAAACAGGAATGAGTTAATGGAGCTTATGGTGAAACATTATTCCATGTGGGTTGATGCAATCTCTAAAGAAGTTACTATTTTGGACAATGAGATAAAAACTGATTTGGCTTTTGTCAGGTATAAATTTGATTATACCAGGATTTTTTCTAGCATTGATCAATATTTAACAAAATTAAAGGCCACTAAAGTTAAAAAACTTCAACGTGATAGGACAGCCTATGATGCAGGCACTGCCTATCCATTGCCCCCGCCATCTCAATCGTGGCTGTCAAGTAGTAACTACAATCATATTGAGCAAGCAAATAATGATGAAAATAGACTGATCAATGCTGAATCAACCCTTGAAGTATATGGGAGCCTAGAAACTAACCCAATTAGGAGAAGTGAAAGAATAAGGAACCAGGATTACAATGCAAATTCCGATGGAATGGTGAACCGTCGGAATAAGTCAAAATTTCAGGACCCCAACCAGTTGGAAGTTATTCCCAAATGGAAGAACAAAATTCAGAAAATGAAGAACAACCAAAAGTTCTACAAATGGAAATGTTAGAACTGGAATCAAATAGCAATCTGGACATAATAACTAATACAACAGGGGACTTTAACATTTTTAGTTATTCATCTGTTTGTGTAGCACCAGAGTTGGTGGAGTTGCTGGCTAAAGGTTATACCTTTGTTCCTAGGCTGAATACGACTCTATCCAGGACAGTTATGGATTTTAAGTGTTTCATCAGGAAACGTAACCTGAAAGTTATCTTGGGGAACAATTGTAATGCAGAAAATAATCCTATATGTGTTGCCAGCACTTTCAATCCACCTAATCATCTAACCCTACAGTCATTTCACATTCACTCAGGTATAATCGAAAAACTCATCAGCTTGAATGTAAACCCATACATCACAAGATGGGTTGCAAACTGGCTAAGTGACAGAACCCACAGGGTCAGAGTTGCTGGAGCCATGTCAGACTCAAAGCCTGTCACAAGTGGTGTCCCACAGGGATCAGTCCTGGGTCCACTCTTGTTCGGCATCTACTTTTCTGAAGTACAAGCAAACACAGGAGGGTTATGGCTAACAAAGTTTGCAGATGACTGCAAACTGGGCGCCATAGTTGAAAACACATCTGACACAGATATCCTTCAGAAGGGCCTTACAGAAACGGATAACTGGTGCCAGAGCCATGGCCTGAAGTTAAATGCCAAGAAATGCATAGTCATACCCTTCGGGAAAAACAAGGTTACCCCTAGCTACCATATAGGTGGCAATCCACTGAGTACAGAAGAAGTCATCAGGGATCTGGGGACCCAGGTTGACAGTAGCCTTTCGTTTGACACTCATGTTGCTAAAGTAGTTAGGAAAACCTTCTACATTGCCCACCTGATCATGAAGGGATTCACATCTAGATCAAGGGAGGTCATCGTCCCCCTGTACTCATCACTCATTAGACCTATGATTGAGTACAATGCCCCATTCGGAATGTATCTGACCCGACACCTGCAGCAGCTGGAAAGGCCCCAAAAGTTCCTCACCAAAAGGATAAAGGGTCTCAAAAATATGTCTTATGCTGCCCGACTGAAAGAACTCCAGCTCTATTCAGTCTCATACCGCTTGCTCAGAGGTGACCTGTGCCTGACATATAAGGCCATGTCAAACCCTGATTTGATGAATATGCTTCGACTCAAAAAATCTAGATCCCTCAGAACCACAAGGGCGGGAGACTTAAACCTTGACACGGTTATTAATAGAACGTGCTGGAGGGACAGATTCATCACCCAGAGACTCCCTATGCTGTGGAACAAAATCCTGGTACATGTGAGGCAGAGCACCTCGCTGGCCTTGTTCAAGAGGAATCTTGACCAATGGATGGGGGATCGCAGATATACCCCAGGGATTACTTCAGTGTCACGGCTTGACAGAGGCACAGCAAAATAATAGGCATAGTTTTATTCAAACTAAAGGGGTGGCGAAAGCCAAATAACTATGGGCTAGGCTTATAAATGCCCTTGGGCAGATAGCCTAGTACGAACCTATGAACCTATTTGAATGACTGTGTGAACTGGATCTACGCCCTGCATGTACCAGGGAGTGTTCAACCAAATGTTTCTAAGCAGGAATGGGAGGCCCTAAATTTGTTAATAGTCACAGATGTGAGGGTCAGGAAGCCAGATAAGGGCAGTGGGTTAACCATTATGGACAATTGGGACTATACAGCTCACTTGCATGATGTTTTAGCTACTGAAGCATATCAAAAAGTATCCTTGAATGAACTCAATGTAGCTCATCAATGTATAAGGAGCCAGATCGAAGAGTTATATATAGAAGAAAGGATAGATATAACTAGTTATAATTTCATGTGCATGCCATTTCCCCCAAATGCCAATCTTATTCAGGATTCTCAAAATCCATGAATATTTGTTCAACCCACCACTGAGGTCACTAGTAGATGCTAGGAATTTGATCAACTACCCTAGCACCAAAATAGTAGATTCAGTTTTGAAAAAATACCTGGTTCATGAAAAACAGATTTGTAAAGATTCATGGTCCATTCTACAGAAAATTGGCGAACTACAATTTGATAAGGACCATAGCTTCCTTACAATCGATGTGAAAGACTTATATACTTCTATCCCAGATGAGGAAGGGATAGAATGGATCAGGATTCTACTAAATAGAAGGGGTGCACCAAGTAGGGAGATCAAATTGGTGACAGAGTTACTGGATTTAATTCTATCTAATATTATTTTCCTCTTTAATAATGAATATTAACTGAAAAAAATAGGGGTGGCCATAGGTTCACCGTGTAGTGCTAGTGTAGCCAGTTTTGTCATGGCCAACTGGGAATCAGAATTCATCTTCAAATTAGATAATATCAGGGAAGATATCCTTTTCTACATCTGGTTCCTGGTTGACATCTTCATCATTATCAAAGGTGACATAGATAAAGCTACTGCCCTAGTAAATTATTTTAATAATATGATGTTTTTTGTTTGAAATTTACATTCAATTTCAATAAGGAACAGACCAGTTAAATTGACATCAGTCTAAGGAAAGATGTTTCCAACCAGGGCTATGTAGCTAAGGTATATAGGAAAAGTGCATATTCCAATTCCTTTCTGCATTTTTCAAGTAGTCATCCTTATTATCAAAAACGATCAGTTGTTAAAGGACAACTAGTAAGAGCAGATAGGATTGTCACTTTAGAGGATGAATTCAACTTGGAATGTATGGCTTTGAAAAGAATGTTCATTAGCCGGGGCTATCCAAGGAAATTAGTAGATTCCCTGATAAGTGAAATTAAATCAAAGAGGATTAAAGGAATATATTCTTCCATCTTGGGTATAACCAGAGTCACTAACTCTACTAGTGGTAATGAGCAGTCCTTTATTGCCCTAGAATCAAAGGTGGACAAACCCAGTGACTTCACGCTGTGCTTAATCACAACCTTTAGTGCAGACAGCCGTATTGTGAGATCTATTTTAAATAAGAACTAGGACTTAATTAAAAGTGACCTTGAACTATTCCAGAAAGTAGGGACTCCCCCCAAAATTATTTTCAAAAGGGGCCCCAACTTGAAAAATTTGTTGGAGTTTAAGGTCATTAGGAAATCAAGCCATCAGGGAATGTTTAAATGTGAAACTTGAAGATTTTGCAAGCACATAGAAGTGACAACATCTTTTAGTATTAATAAAACAACATATAGAATTACACCAAATAAATAACAAAAGCGCAAGCAAACAAATGAGCCTGAGCAACAAAACCAAACAAGTCAACATAAAATATAATAAAATACTTGCTCAGGGTCAAACCAGGCACTATATTCAGATGGAACGTATTGACTAAGACCAATGAATATTAGAAGTTCAAGTCTATTCAGATCAATCCATACATAGGATAATCACAATAATGCTGGCAGTACAATGCATACAGAGACGTAGACAGGAACACAAGTAAGACTTCAAGAATGAAGTAAATGATCCAAGCTGGTGATCTAAAAAGTTACCTCCAAATTAATGTCAGATACTAGATATCTCTTCAGACCAAGTAAAGTACAGCCTTTGAAAAAACGCTTAGTATCATTCAGTGCATCAAAGGTAGCAAATCCTTTATTAACATATGTTCGGTAAGCGCTTTCGCCAAGTGGCTTTTTCAAACCATTAGAAACACAGCAATGTTAAAAGACACCTCTTATATAAGTTAAACATAATTGATTAATAAAGGTGTTCAACAACCAATTAACTACATAAAGGAACATACTATATAGTTGAATAAATTAGTGATAACATCAAAAAATACATGAAAACTATGGAACTATCAGACTTAAATACAAACTTAGATAAAATTGCTTTAAAAAATAATAAGAATAATAAAATAAAATAATAAATTCATCTAAAACTAATTCTCCTATTCTTAAGTGCTGGTTTTAAATCTGAATATAGTGCCTGGTTTGACCCTGAGCAAGTATTTTATTATATTTTATGTTGACTTGTTTGGTTTCTTTGCTCAGGCTCATTTGTTTACTTGTGGTATCATTATTTATTTGGTGTACTTTTTGTCTTTTCTGCTACCACAGCATAACCATGGCAGAATCAATTGATAACAGTTTAGAACTACCATATAATCCCAATAAAACAGAGAAAAGTAAAATGCTACATTTACGCCTATAAAATTGTGCCACTGCTGACGTCAATTCGTTGCTTCACTTTCAACTTGTAGCCGCCAACAGCAATGAAACCTTAAGCAGCACTGACTTTGAGACTCTAAATGTTGCTTTTTCTTCTCTGGCATCTGATTTACTAAAATTAAAATGCCTACAAATTCAGCGCTTCCACTTTGAAGCTTGCATTAAAAAGAAGATCATACCTCGAGGGCTAAGAATTTTGAAGATGCCAACGACAGTGAATACATATCCAGAATTGCTGTATCGTTGGCAACAATTGAATATCAAGGTGAGCATCAAATATATGACTCTGCTTAATGATTTCTTTATGCCTGAAGAACGTGCTTTACAAGAACTCATAAAGAGAAAACAGAATGACTTATATAATAAATTTAAAGACAGTGTTATTGAGCCTCTGTTTGACCGCTTAGTTGATAGCATCTGTTTGTTTGAGAAAAGACTGTTGGAACAGGAGAAACATAAGTTATTGAGGGATACTTATGATTTCCTATATGGCCAGGTCTTTACTTGGCCTAGGAACAACAATCATGATTTCAATAGACAAAATGATGTACATAGTAACCAGAATGTTTCATTTGTGTCGAATAGTAACAATAATAGAGTAATTAAGAATGGCAGGAATGTTACTTCTAACATTACCGTTTCCATAGTTAATGCTTCCACTAACGGTGGTAACACCATTGAAATTAACAACACAGGAAGTAATTCCATGGTGGGTGATGTTCCTTTAGAACCCAATATTAGTGCAAACTCTGGCATTGTTGTTTCTAATAATGAAATGCATATTGTGGAATCTGATGTTACCAACAATAGTAGTAATTTGAATTTGTTGAACACTGATGCTTTGTCAGTAAGTGATTTAGTGGTCCATAGAAAAACACCCATAACGTCTAATAGTTGTAACTCCACGGAAGTCCTTAGTCCTTTCCCTATCCCCAGTACATACAACAGGGGGAGAAGTCGCTCTATGAGCAGGGGGAGGCAGAAAAGGAAGGCCACAGTAGGGGAAATGAAGGAACCCACACTGAAGAAAATGTGGGAAAGAATGACCTAGTGTGGAATCTTTCACACAGACCACTAGACAAATATGAACTCGAGGTCTTGAACAAGGGTTTGTTGTTTATACCCTCTATGAAAAGTAATACGGCAGACACTATCTTAGATGTTAAATTGTTTGTACGAAATTTACAGCTAAAAATATTATTTAATAATGCTGCTGCTGAAACATTGAATACACAGTTTCGAAAACCAAGTGTTTTTGTTCCCAATTTACATCCATTATTGGATGCATTTAGTAAAATTGTTGAAAAAGACATTTATTCTTTAGCAGATGGACCCAATAAGATGTGTAGAATAAGTAATCTGACATTTAGACAAAAAAGAGCTCTGAATAATTTGAGGAATGACAAAAATATATTGATCAGACCAGCTGACAAGGGTGGCCCCGTTGTAGTGCTAGATAAAGTTACCTATAATCGACGCATGGAAGAAATGCTAGGAGATATTAAGTTTTATAGTCCCATCAACCTCTCAGATGTTCAAACATATATAGTAAGAGTTTATAATACCTTAGATGATTTGCTTAAGACTGGTATAGTCACTATTGAACTTTATGATTTTCTATTTGTGGAGAATCAAACTATCCCAACCATACAGGGTTTACCTAAGGTCCATAAGGACCCAATAACCCCCCGATGAGACCAATAGTAGCAGGTCGAGGATGGGTCATGGAACCCTTATCTATATTAATTGAAAAAACTTTGAGACCGGTAGTGGACTCCAATTTATATGTCTTTAGAGACTCCAAACAATTTTTATTGGATTTGTATGAAGGGACAAGTATGTTACCAGATAACCATCCTTTTTATTGGTGACTATGGATGTTAAGTCTCTCTTTACTAACATTCCTAATGGAGAGGGTTTGGAGAGCATACAACAATATCTGATTGAGCACACATATATGCTACCTAACAGAATAGACTTCATTTGTCTGTTGTTGGAGGTAGTACTGGAAAATAATGTTTTTTTGTTTAATCAGAATTTATTTTTACAGAAGGATGGCCTAGCTATGGGCACATCTTGTGCCAATAGCTATGCCAACCTTGTAATGGCGTTTTGGGAAGAACACAAGCTTTTTCAACTTGATTCTTATAGAAAATATGTTTATTTTTATAGACGTTTTGTCGATGATTTATTTTTTCTTTGGACAGGGAGTGTAGTGGAGCTAGATATTTTTTTGCAGCAGGTTAATTCATTATCATACTTTTTGAAGTTTACTATGACAGCCTCTATAGACCACATAGCCTTTTTGGATGTATCCATCCAACGCTTGAGCAATGGCAAGATTAATACGGGCGTACATAGAACATTATGTTATAAGAACACCTTATTACATAGGGATAGTATGCATCCTAGTCATATTTTTACTAATATTATAAAGGGACAAGCAATTTGTGCATCAAGGCTGAATCCTGCGCAAAATAACTATGAAATAGAGTTAGGTAATTTACATAAGAGATTGGTAGATAGGAAGTACAAGATAAAATAAATTGATGATGGCTTTCAATATACTGAAAGCCTTAGAGCAGGTAGGGCATGTCCTATTTTTTCTGAACAAGGGAATAAACTTTATAGGGATGTTAGGACAGATACACCTATAAGTAAAGGTGAACAACAGAAACTATCATTGTATTATACACAAGATGTTCAGCAAACCAAGATTTTTTTATAAAAATTGGAATATTTTGACAGTAGACCCAGTTATTAAGGGTATAGCTGGTGACCAACCACAGTTTCGCTTTAAAAATAAACAAATTTACAAAGACTGCTATGTTTCCCTGGTCAGGAAAATTACTCTAGAAATGCCACCTACACATGTACACAACCATGTAATAAGTGTAATTTTTGCTCTTGTATTTCTGCCACAAATATGTTTGTACATCCTGTTACATCCAGAGTATTTACATTCAATATCAATGCAAATTGTGATATGGAACACATAGTTTATATTGCTAAGTGTACTTCCTGTATTGCTTTTTATGTCGGTAAAACCGACAGGAGATTAAAGGACAGAATAAGGGAGCATTTCTATCAAATCCGTATTAAATATAACATCAATGCACTCTCAAAACATATATTAGAGAAAGATGAAATGCATAACTTTAGATTTTTAGTTGTGCATGTTAATGTACCTAGTATTAGAGGTTGTGACCTTAAAAATCGCACTGAACAAGTAGAAACTGGTTGGATCATTAGGCTACAAGCACATATTTACCCTGGTCTCAATGACAGGATCCCATTAAAACCAGCACTTAAGAACAGGAGAATTAGTTTTAGATGAATTTATTATTTTATTTTATTATTCTTATTATTTTTAAAGCAATTTTATATAAATTTGTATTTAAGTCTGATAGTTCCATAGTTTTCATGTATTTTTTGATGTTATCACTAATGTATTCAACTATATAGTATGTTCCTTTATGTAGTTAATTGGTTGTTGAACACCTTTATTAATCAATTACATTTAACTTATATAAAAGGTGTCTTTTAGCATTGCTGTGTTTCTAATGGTTTGAAAAAGCCGCTTGGCGAAAGTGCTTACCGAACATATGTTAATGAAGGATTTGCTACCTTTGATGCACTGAATGATACTAAGCTTTTTTTGAAGGCTGTACTTTACTTGGTCTGAAGAGATATCTAGTATTTGACATTAATTTGTAAGTAATTTTTTAGATCACCAGCTTGGATCATTTACTTAATTCTTGAAGTCTTGCTTGTGTTCCTGTCTGCATCTCTGTATGCATTGTACTGCCAGCATTATTGTGGTTATCCTATGTATGGATTGGTCTGAATAGACTTGAACTTCCAATATTCATTGGTCTTGGTCAATACGATCCATCTGAATATAGTGCCTGGTTTGACCCTGAGCAAGTATTTTATTATATTTTATGTTAACATATAAAATTAGAATTAGAAACAAATTCAATTGTAATTCTAAGTTAGTTGTTTACTTTGATAAACGCTAACAATACCCTGCCTACTATGTAGGCAAAACGGAACATAGATTCCGTGAATGCACCTATGAACACCAGTATGCTATCAGTAAAGGGAAGCTGGATAATGCTTTAGCAAAACACATCTCGACAGAAACAGACCACACATTTAAATATCTAGTGATAGATCATGTGCCACATGACATCAGAGGGGAACATGAGGGGTTGAAGTTGGAAGAATTGGAATTGTTCTGGCAGATAAAATTAAATGCATATAATCATCCTGGTCTGAATGACTCCTGTTCAATCAAGAGTCTACTATAGCTTAAAAGCTTGGCAAGGTAATTTGAAAGCATCATAAATAACAAAAATTATTAACATTAAATATAGCGTTTTAGATGTTGGATTTAATGAAATACAGGGTGCAAAGAAATCCAAGCAGACCATGAAATACCAAGCGATGAATTATTTAATTAATTTTAAACATTTTAAATTTTAAATACATTTTATTATATATACTTCTTAAGCTCAAGATATGGTTTGAAATTTCAACTGGAAGTTTAGTTTAGTATATAAAATAATGATGTATTGTAGTATAGTTTAGCACATTGAATAATGATGTATTGCTTCGATTTAACTCACCAATTCAAATTTTAACCATGGTTTTAAATAATTAATGTTAAATGATGCATTTTGTATTCTTTATAGTGTGACATTAGGTAGCACTTACTTATTTCATACTGTTTTTATGTAGTATCTTTTGTTAAAATAAGGTTTTCAATGCACTCATTCAGGTTTCTTGAATGAATGCTAATGAGTGGGGATCCATGTTGTTGTTGTGTCTTTTGGCTTTTTCCAGTTAGGGGTCACCACAGCGGAACTCCAGTCCACTAATGATTGGTAGTTGATTTTTACGTGCCGAGTTACCAGCTGTGAGGCACAACCTTCAATGAAGGTATGCCCATTCATGCATGTCTCCACGCAGAAGACGCTCTAGCTGAGAATCAAACCGGACAGCATCTGACTGTGAGGCGACAATGCTACCGCAGCACCACCACCGTGGGGAATGGGTGGGGATGCATGATGTTACTAATTAATTATTAAACACCTTTCTTCAGATTGTAAGGTAAACATCATGTGATCTTTAGAACGCAGTATTAAGCTATGTACTTTTTATTTTGTAAACTGTTTGAAGAAGTTTGAACTCTGTGTCAAACGAAAAGCATTGAATAAACTTGTGGCAGCTTCATACTACTTGTTGCAGCTTTGTTCTAGTGCCCCGGAGGATTTTTAATTTATTTTTTAGTAATTTTCAGTATTTTGTTTTTGGATTACTTTATAAAGCCAAGAAAAAAATGTTTATCAGTCACAGAGAACAAACATATTTATTCATCACCATCTTATGTGCATCACAGAATATTTAGCATTTTACCATTCCCTCCATGTACAATATCAACCATTCAAATAGCATAAGCAATCTGAATAGCTCAGTACCAGTCATGTTTAAAAATGCAGAGCAAAAGAAATTGGGCAGGACTCACGATGGCTTGCACGGAGTCTAAGAGTCGTGTAAGACTCCATGCAGCCATCGCGATCCAGGAACAGACCGAAATCCCGTGTAAGAGACCAGCTAAAACGACTCTTACATGGGCAGGGCGTGGATATGCTAATCACCTCACTTGCAGCCGAAAGGCATGCAAATGAGGTAGATTAGTGATCCACGAAGCTGAAACCAGCCCGTGTAAGAGTCGTGTAAGGTGCAGAAATGTACTCAGTTGACAACTGAGTACGTTTCTGCAAATAACACAATGGAGCCATGACAGCTCCAAATAAAGTGTGCATATGTTGCAGTCAGCATGCCAATGGCCAAATATGTGGCCATTGGCATGGTAACTCGATGCAAACATGAAATAAAATATATATATTTTTTCGGCGATCGACAATGTTTAAACGCAGCGCAGCCCCGCGCAAATGGGCTGCGCTAAATGAGACATAAAAATAAAGGTTTGAAACCCACAAATGTGGGTTTTATGTAATGCATGGATTTGCAATTCAGGGACTAGCAGACCGTAAACAACATGGCCACCGTCTAGTGGTTGCTAAGGGGGGAAGCTGAGTGTAAGACATGTAACTAAGCATTAATAGGCAATCCTATGTAAATGAGTGGTAGGATAGTGATTCACACTGTCACATAGCAAATGAGCACATTCCGTGTAGTGTAAGAGTTAGATAAGGGGGAGTAACAGAGTAGGAGATAGGTGACATCACAGGGGGGAATGTCAGGAAGAAATCAAGCTCATTGGAGCAAAGTGGTATGTGAAAGATGTCAATTACACAGCATAAAAAGAGGAGTGTCAACAGATAAGCATGGGAAAGTCAAGAAATGGAAGGTGTACACTGTGGCCAACACCAAAGTTTCTTGCTGTGCATGCATGCGTGCGTGTGCGCGCTGGGAGGCTCGAGTAAGACAGAGTGCGTGCATGTAAGGCAGAGTAAGCATGTAGGAGCTTGTGTAAAGATCTATTAACCTGTTTGTGCTGGTGTGCATGCATTTTAACCCAAATAAGCAGATTCTAGCCTGTGTAAGCATGTGTGCATGTGTGGTAGCCACTGTGAGCGTGTTTTCGTTGGTATGCGCACTGCTCCCCCCTGAGGAAACAGAGAGGAAAAAGGAAGCAGAAAAAATAGTAGGAAGCTAGCAGGGAATACTGGTAGAGCTAGCAGGCAAAAACAATTAGAAGCAGGCAATTACACAGGCAGAATACTAGCCCAGCCCAGCACTTAAAACACTGCAAACAGCATTGAAGTATGTTTCTCTCAAGAGACACTGCAAGACAGGAGTAAGATAGTAGAAGTGAAAACTGAAAAAGCTGCACTCAGACCAAACATGCTAGGGGCTGCCATAGCTGTTATAAGGAGACATAGGAGACTTGCTGAGAGTGGTGACAATGCAAATGCTGCCAGACAACCCACAGTGAGGAGACGGAGAAGAGTGTACAGTTCCAGGGTCACCTACCAGGAGTTACATGAGCTGGAGATAGTGGAGCACAATAGAGTGGACAGAGACCTCCTGCAGCAAATTGTTGAGCTGTGCAGGCCATGCCTCATACACAGAACCAACAGAGGGGAACCCATCCCAGTGGAAACCAAGGTATGTGTTGGCCTAAGAATACTAGCAACAGGTACCTTCCAGAAACCAACTGGTGATATGATGGGGATATCACAGGCATCAGCCTCCAGGGTACTGCACCAGTTCCTGGATGCCATGTCAGCACATGTCGGTGAGCATGTATATTTCCCCAATGCCCGTGAGGTATTGGCCAGCAATATGTGTCTCTTCCAGCAAATAGCGGAATACCCTGAGGTAGTGGGTGCAATAGACTGCACGCACATATGTATCAAAGCACCAGCCGGTGAGCAGGGTAGGGTCTACATTAACCACAAGGGCTTCCCCTCCATCAACTGCCAGGTCATGTGTGATGCCCAGGGCATAATAATGAATGTGTGTGCTGGCTGCCCTGGGAGCTACCATGATTCCCATATCTGGCATTTGACGTAGCTGAACCAGACATTTGCCAATGGGGACATCCCACATGGTCACCTAGTGGGGGATGCAGGATATGCACTGGTGCCGTGGCTGATGACACCCATCAGAAATGCACACACACCTGAACAAGAATGCCATAGTGAGGCACACGCACAAACACGTAATGTAATAGAGCGTGTGTTTGGGCTGCTCAAGTCATGGTTCCGGTGCCTGGACACATCTGGTGGAGCCTTGCAGTATTCACCAACTACATGTACCCAAATTGTCATGGTATGTGCTACACTACATAATCTGATTCTGCGAAAACAGCTGCAGCAGGACCAGCATAGGGCTGGGACAAACAGCCCCCCACCATTGCCAAGGCCATCACAGGCAGAGCATGACTCAGAGGAGGAACAACCTGAGCCTGCCCCAGTAGGCAGAAGGAGGCATGCCCAGTATGCCCTGGCCTTGGCAAAGAGGCAACACATAGCACATACAGTGGCTCAGTAGGAACCCTGGGAATGTTACCCCTCTCTGACTCACTCATATAGTAAAAGGGACGCCTAACATGACACAACCTGCTCTTAAACATGTACAGGGAGTGTAGTATGTGCATCCAACAGATGCAGCCCTGCAGCCCCACCTGAGACATGATTGCCATGTGTTAAGCAATGTAACACCATCTAGTATATGCAAACATGAAGACCCTGCCTAACATCTCACCCTCACCAAGCATGATGCCATACTATGAAGACATCAAGATCAAGTACAATAATTGGCTGAAGTATTGCTGTTAGCAAGGGGGAACACATGGCTGACAGCCTGGGCTGACATGCCGAGCAAGACATGATGCCCCTCCTGCTAGGGATGGCATGCACCCAGCACACCTGGCTGTGTGGATACTGGCAAAGACTGTTGTCACCCCCACTGTGCCTTGAATAGGTAAGGTTGGAAACACAAACCCACCACCATAGGTAGCACAAGGGATAACAACCTGGACGTAATGCTACCCAACACCAGAAGACTAAACTGCAAGGTGCATGCGGACCAAACCCACCACAGCATGGAGAATGGTAATATCTGTTCTGTAACAGAAACCTGGGTCAAGGCCCAGAAGAGCACCCTCATACTACCAGGTTATGCCTCATACCATGCTCTACAGCTCCAAAACATGGAACACATTACAATAGGAGTGTGGCTATCAGTAATTGTCAAGGATAACCACACCCCCAGGTTGGTACCACAGCAAGAAGCAGCATGGACTATCCACGGGCAAGTAACACTGGCTCAAACTGTGTCCCTGTTTGAAGCCTGCTACAGACCACACTCACAAACCCAGGTACCCCAGCCAGCCTTCCTGAAGACACTGCAGAGTATGAATGTCTCAACAAATACCAAACAAGGCACACGCAAAGTATGACATAGGTGGCAATCCATTATGTATGGAAGAAGTAATCAGGGACCTAGGGACCCAAGTGGACGGTAACCTGTCATGTGACACTCACATTGCCAAGGTGGCCAGGAAGACCTGCTATATTGCCCACCTTAATATGAAAGGATGCACATGTAGAGCTAGAGAGGTCACTGTGCCCCCATACTCTTCCCTTATCAGGCCCATACGTGACAACAATGCCCCAGTTCGGATGTACCTTACCTTACACATGCAGCAGTCAGAAAGACCCCAAATGTACCTCACCAACAGGATAAAGGGTCCAAACATTTGACATCTGCAGCCTGGCTGAAGAAACCACAGCCCAATTCAGAAGCATACTGCCCAGTCAGAGGTGATGTATGCCTGATGTACAAGGCCATGTCCAATCCAGAATGAATGGACATGCTCCACTGCAGAAACCCCAAATCCAGCAGAGACACCACAGTGAGATATATGAACCTCCACACATAGATAAATAGGATGTGCTGGAGGGACAGATCCATAACCCAGAGGCTCCTTACACTCTGGAACAGAATCCCAGTCCATGATAGGCTGAGCTCCACACTCATACTCAACAAGAGAAATCTGGTGAAGTGCATGGGAGATAGTAGGTGTACACTGGGGGCCATCTCTGTGTCACATCTAGTAAAGTAAACCTTACATGGGCATAATATGCACATTGCAAGGGGTGTTGAAACTCACACACAGTTTGTCCATGCTCAAACAAGGCCAGAGCAGATAGCCTAGTATGAACCTATGAACCTATGATGATACAAATTGTGCAGGACACAAAGGATTATCACACAGCTGTCCTACCTGATGGTAGGAACCATGGTGATAATCCACAGATATGCTCTGCAACACTCTAATATCAAAAACAATGCAGCAAACCCACACACATTGCCAACATTCTACCTAACAGATTCTTTACAAACTCCCCACCAGCACCTAATTGCCAAATATCTATCCCAGCATAGTACTGGCCCCCTGACATTGCAGATGCTGAGGTAACAGCCAGCATCTACAAAGCACAGCACACAGCATCAATGGTACCAGATGGTGTCCTGGGTTGTGTCCAACACGTACTGTAAGAAGAATGGATCACCAAATAGCAGTACTGCGCACTATCAGTCCTACCACAGGATATGTGCCCAAAGAGCAGTGTACAGCAACAGTGGTCCCTCACCACAAAGGGGGTGCCTGAATGGATACTGCAAACTATCACCCCTCAACCCCGACTATCTAGGTTGGCAAAGTAATGGAGAGGATGATCATGGATCCCAGGAATAACGAGATTGGGTACCTACAGACATTGGACCCTACCCAGTGTGGCTGTCATAGGGCAGATCCTGCCCCTTACACATGTCTGACTCATGTGAAACACGCACCAAGGCCATTGATGTGGGGAATGTGGATCACACAGCCTATCTGGACCTTGCTAAACCCTTCCATACAATACCCTACTTGACAGTACAGATAAGCTCACCAGCCTAACTATAAACCCCTATCCAAGTAGATGAGTTGCAAACCAGCTCAAGGACAGAACTGACCTGGTCAGACATGCTGCAGCCATGTCAGACTGCAAACCAGGTACAACTGGCATCCCACAAGGCATGGTCCTGGGACCTCTCTTGTATGCTATATATGTCACATAGGTACAGGCCAACATGGAAGGACTCTGTCTGAACAGGTTCGCAGAGGACTACAAACTGCCCACCATATCGGACCCTCCAGCTAACACAAGCAACCTACAAAAGGCACACATAGAAACAGACAAGTGGTGCCACAGCCATGTCAACAAGCTAAATGCAGAATAGTGTATAGTCATCCCCTCTGGAAACACAGTACATGGCCAGAAATTACAACATAGGTGTTAACCCAGCAAGTACATCAGGAGCAATAAGAGACCTGGGGACACAAGGTGATAGATATCCTGCATGTGACAACCATGTGTCTGTAGTGGTTACAGAAACATACCATATACCCATCTAATCATGAAGGTAAGCACAGCTCGGTCAGGGTAGGTCAATGTGCTTCTCCAGTCATCCATCAGCAGCCTCACAATTGTGTACAATGGCCCTTCAGGGATGTACCTTAGCAGACACCTGCATCAACTGGAAAGACCCCACAAATACCCCACCAGGAGGATCGCAGAGCTGTAACAGATGCCATGTGTCACCTGATTAAACAAACTGCAGCTCCACACAGTGCCATACCGCCTGGCTGGAGGTGAACTGTGCCTGATGTATAAAGCCATGACCAAGCTGGTATCAATGGACATTTGGCACCATGTAAAATCTGAACGCTGGTGACCTATGCAGCTGACAGGCCTGAACCCCAGCACAGACATAAACAGGACATGCTGTACTGATTGGTCCATAACCCAGAAGCTCACTCCACTCACGACTAAACTCCCAGTACAGGTTATCCAGGGAGTCCCTCATTTACTGTCATCCAGAGGAATCATGATGACTGGATGGGAGATGGTAGGTGTACCCTGGATATCACCTGTATGTCACGGGTAGACAGAGGCACAGCACACCAACCTTGACATATGTCATGGCAAACACCAGTAAATGTGTGTTGAAGGACAAACACTCTCTGACTAGCATTACAAATGGACTAGGGCACATGGCCATTGTTTGTCACTGTCCACACAAGTTGTGGAATACATTAACAATGTCGGACAATCATGTACTATGCTGTCCATAGCTGAACAAAATTCAACATGGTCATATCTGCACAACTGGCCCTCAACCAGTCTGGTGTGCTCACTATAAATATTACAAGCAGTGATAGGACTGAAACCGATGATACTGTCCACCACAGTGAAAGTACTGCACCAGTACACTATACGACAATACAACTGTTTGGTCAGTAGGAAAGGATGATGACAACTGTATGCAAACTATCCCATGGTGACCCTGCAGGCACAGCATAATGCCTGCTGGTTCAGACACAAAGCAGTTGGGCAGTAAGAACACAACCTGATGTCCAACACTCAACTGTACATGTGAAATATAGATGGCGTCCACACACAAACACAAATGTGGTGGACCACAGATCCCAACATAAGGAAAGGTCACACTGGGCATGCTCGCACACTTAGATAAATGAGACTTGTCAGTCAAGAAGCCATAGAAACTGTGAACTGGGCATGCTAACACACACTTAGGCCAAGTCACAGTTCAGCAGTTGCACACACATATCTGACATTTGTATGTGTTAACACAGGAACCTCCCACAATACAGAAATCTGCCCAGTGCACACAGTGAAATTACAACAGAGACATAAGTAAAGTACTGGATCCCACTCATATGCAAACATCTTCCACAGTACACAAGTTGTTCATAGAGATAGGGAAGGCTATGGCAATAAAGACCCACAAACAGTATATGAGCAACAGATACCTCCATCTGACAGGTAAACATATGGCCGTAGAGTGCAATACTAGGCTGTTGTCCCTAGGGAATACAGAAGGCTATCCACAGTGTATTTGGCGTCTGCCTCTGCAGTACAGTAGGCCACTGTGCCTGTGCAAAGTTAATGCATAGATATACTCTCCCCTGTACTGATGGATAGTAACAGATGTACATATATCTTCATACATAATGATGTCAGCACACTATACATATGTCAGGAGCAGAAATGATATCCAGTAGTTTGAATAGCGCGCTCTGCTACTGCGTCTCTCACAAGTGTCATAACATAGTTAGGTAGGGGTTTGAATCCTGCAAGTGCTCAGTGTGTGTGGGGGAGTAGTGTGTGCAATTCCATGTGGAAGAGAAATGTTCCTTTTGGCAACTAGTACAACACAACACATGCTGCATATTCCACTGTCTAAACACTGATGATGTCAGCACCCTATAAGTACAGCAGGAGAAAGTGATCCTCTCAGTAATGTAAATAGCCTGCTCTGCTACACCATCTCTCCCAAGTGTCATAACGTAGTTTGACAGGGGTTTGAATCCTGCAAGTGCTCAGGGTGTGTGACTGCATGGGGGGGAAGTAGTGTATGTGCCATTGTATGTGTAAGAGAAATTTCACTTTTGGCAACTATTACTACACAACACATGCTGCATATTCCACTGTCTAAACACTGATGATGTCAGCACCCTATAAGTACAGCAGGAGAAAATAATCCTGCCAGTAATTTGAGTAGTGTGCTTTACTACTGCATCTCTCACAAGTGTCATAACATAATTAGGTAGGGGTTTGAATCCTGCAAGTGCTCAGTGTGTGTGTGACTGTGTGGAGGGGGGGGGGGTGGTAAGTGTATGTGCAATTCTATGTGTAAGAGAAATTACCCTTTTGGCAACTATTACTGGGGGGTGGAGTAGTGTGTGTGCAATTCTATGTGTAAGAGAAATTACCCTTTTGGCAACTATTGCTACACAACACATGCTGCATATTCCACTGTCTAAACACTGATGATAACAGTTGTTGTCTGTGTTTTTGGTCGGGGGGTAAGTGTATGTGCAATTCTATGTGTAAGAGAAATTACCCTTTTGGCAACTATTACTGGGGGGGGAATAGTGTGTGTGCAATTCTATGTGTAAGAGAAATTACCCTTTTGGCAACTATTGCTACACAACACATGCTGCATATTCCACTGTCTAAACACTGATGATAACAGTTGTCTGTGTTTTTGGTCATTTACAGCAGTACTTTAAGCTAAACACTGATGATGTCAGCACCCTATAAGTACAGCAGGAGAAAGCAATCTTCCCAGTAATGCAAATAGCACACTCTGCTACTGCGTCTCTCACAAGGGGGGGGAGTAGTGTGTGTGCAATTCTATGTGTAAGAGAAATTACCCTTTTGGCAACTATTACTGGGGGGGGGAGTGTGTGCAATTCTATGTGTAAGAGAAATTACCCTTTTGGCAACTATTACTACACAACACATGCTGCATATTCCACTGTCTAAACACTGATGATGTCAGCACCCTATAAGTAGAGCAGGAGAAAGCAGTCTTCCCAGTAATGCAAATAGCACACTTTGCTACTGCGTCTCTCACAAATGACCTAACATAGTTAGGTAGGGGTTTTTATCCTACAAACGCCATGTGTATTTTTGCCACACAGTTTGTCCATGTATGTGGGGTGTTGTTCCCAATATTGCACGACATACATTATATCAGTAATGTCAATGCACACATGATGTATGTGTGTACCACCTACACATATGTATCTGTGAACTGCAATAATTCCCATGTCCGAAGCCTGCCTCATGTGAATACATGGAATATGCATTAGACAACTGCATGACTGTGGTGTTCTGTGCAGGGGCTGCATGTGGTATGTGAATATACAGTGTGGGTTGTAGATGGTGTCATCCCACCAGCGAGGGATACATCACTGGTCTGGAGCATATAGTCCACATGTTGGTGATGAACAGGTGCAGCATGTTGTCACCTCTTGTGGGAGTGGTAACAAGTTGTTCCATAGCAATGTAGGGAATGAATGCTAAGAACCCTTCAGATAGGGTCTTGGAGCTAGATTAATGCTCACACTCTATGTTTGGGTAGGCGCAGTCCACCCGTATAATGGTGTTTGTAGAGATCGTCATATTCCCAGTGTTGTCAGGAAGGCCAAGTGGGTTTCCTGGGTATGGGAGGGTGGTGTGTGCCAGGCTATGAACATGAAGGCAGTCTAACCCACTGTTAGTTGCACATGGATAGGCTCTGATGCTTTGTGCTGTGCCACCAACCTGGGGGTGTGTGTATCTGAGGTGCCTTTGGATACATCCCCCCTGTTCTGGTTTGGTGCATGTGTAGGGGACGACAAGCATGGTATGAGGTATGACCTGGCAGTGATGGTGTGCACCTGGGAGCCCTGTACCAGGAGTCTGTTACTGCATGGATATTGCTGTACCCCATGCTAAGGACAGTTTCCACTGCATGCATCTTGAGGTTTACACTGCTGCTGTTGAGTAGCATTTCTATTAGTGTCCTATCCCGTGTGATACCTGTGTAGGTGGCTATGTAATGTCAGCCTTGCATACAAAGGCTATATGTGTGTAGCAACAGCCTCTGCCAATATACAACGGCCCATGGGTGACAGGTGCAAGCTGTCCCAAGCAAAGCAATGTGGCTTGTCCAGCATGTAATCCCACACTGACAGGCATTGGATCCCCTTTGAATGTCACCAAAACATACATTAATTGCAGAAACTGATCATCCTGTCTACATATTGTGGCAGCATTCTTGGTGAGGGTAAGATGCTACTCAAGGTCAGGGTCATACTAGCTTGTGCCACAAGCTCAGACAGCCCCTCTGTGTCCCCTAACATGTAGTTCAGGGAGGTGCGTTAGAGGTCATACACACTGGCAAAGACAATGACTGAGTCATACTTCTACATGCCTTGGAATGACCGGTATGTTTGTGTTATGTGGTGGATCATAGTGCCCGACGGGCATCTCAGCGTGACCTTCACCTTGTTCAGCCTGGTGAGCAGGACCTCAGTGTACCTGACAATGGATGTACCTCATGCAACTGTAGCAGGTGTGTTGTCAAGCCGTATGGCCTGTGACTGTTTGGCACACAGGCTTTGTGAGCTATGTGTTGCACATGCTTTGCTCTGGCTTAATGTTTGCTTGTGTGTCTGCTTTGCAGGTGTCAGCTGCTCAGGCAGGATGCTATTTTGAGAGTCCAAGAATGTACCTGTGTGTTTCTGTGTTTGGATTGCGGTCGTGGCAGGTCTATAGGAGACTAGTACTGTATTCACTGTAGTATTCCACTCCACCTGACAGGGTATGCCAGTACTGAGTTAAGAGAGCTTAGCCCCCAGTTTGGCTATGTGGTTGCATCTCTCACATGTGTTGTGAGTGTATGGGAAGGGGAGAGGGTTGTCTGTGTACATGAGGCAGCTGTAACATTGCCACATGACTCACAGATTCACCAACTGGACCAGAGAGTAGATTGACAGGTGACCTTTGCACATGCTACCATAGCATTGTGAATCCCATGCTAAGTAACGCCACATAGGGCCAATGGGGAACAAGGTACTCAAGGTGAGTATGTGAGGGTGTAGTGCTCCTGATTTGTTAGTGCTGGCATATATGAATGCTGTCTTGAGCAAATGCGAGGTAAGTCATATGCAATGTGTTACAGGTAACCTACATGCAAACAGGACAAACAGTGTCGTTCTGTCAAGTGAGACATGGACATCAGTACAGTAAGCAATACAGATGTCACTAGGGATCCACAGAGGCACTGTAAATCTGCACTGCAGGTGGAATCAGTGTTTCAGGAACATAACAAGCAAACATGCATACAAACAAAGCTACAGTCAGCAGGCCTGTATGTAGACTATGCTACAAAAAACAAGGTGTACAACTTCCAGTAGGTAACAGTGCATATATGCAGGCACTATAAGCCTGTACCCAGACATTCACAGGTCAGACGGGCTGGGTCCAGCTACACCCCCCACAAGTGTATAGACCACGTACCTTCGTAATGTTGAATAACTGGCCTGATACCCAAGTGCTCATACCTGTAATAATACACATGTCAAATAACAGACACTGAGCCTTCACTAAGCAGTTCCAGACTTAGTATGATGTATGCTACCTGTCCTGGCTCCACAGTATCCTTGACATGTATGGAGACTCTCCCTCCTGTCATAGTTAGTTCTGTGTTTTGGTGCTGTCATGCATGGTATGAGGTGTGACCTTGTAGTGCTAGTGTGCTCTTGTGAGCCTTGAACCTGTTGTGTAGTACTGCACAGATATCAACATTCTCAAACATCCTCATTGCAGAGTCGAGTGTGGACAGCATGCAACTCGCAGTTGACATGACCATCATTGAGTATCAATATGTACATTGTCGTATCCCCTGTGCTACCTGTGTAGGTGGCCATCTCTTGACAGCCTCACCACCAGTATGCAAAGATGTGCAGACAGTACACTATGGTAATTACTATGGGTGTACAAAACAATACAATGACATTCATACTGTAACTGCATTAGGCATGCTGGTATATACCCACAATGATATCATTACACTGTACTGTTGTCAACATCATACTATTACAACACTTCTATGTAGTCACCCTGTGCATCAACACCATGTTAACCTGTTCCTGCACCGATGTTACAGATTGCAGGAGGTGGCACAATTTCATCATATGCACAGGGTGTGTACCTGGTATGCCTGAGTCTGCCAATGATACAACCAATTGACATGTCTGTGTGTGTGTGTTGGTGAGGGACAGCAGTACAAGATGGGGCAATGTTGATGCAGTGTGTGCGTGTATGCAGTAGCCCTAGGTGTTATCAATTTGCATGTGTGTATGCTTGCACACAGTCCCACCTCATGGCTGCCATATACAGGTGTTTGTGGACAGCCACAGACTGTACCTGCCAGGTCATACAGATCACTGTCTGTGGCCACAGACACGGTACCTGTGCCTGGCAGGGGTGCTACGGACCATATCAGGTACTAAGCCAGACTGGGTACTGTCATCAGAAGCAGGTGGTTGGTGACTGGAGACAGGTCCCTGTTGGGACTGTCCAGCGCCACGTGCACATGGTCTCCTGGGGTGGTCTGATGACAGCACAGACCCAGCATTGCTGGGGCTGCTGCTGGCACTATGTGAGCAGCCGCGGGCCTGTTGTCGTCCACGACGGCTGCCAGCTTCTGCTGTTGCTGGCATACGGCCATGTCGACACCTCAACCGTCCACCATTGCCCTGGCTCATGGACATGTAGTTGTGGAACAGATCTAATGTGTCCCCCCAACGTCTGATAATGACCTCGGTGAAGTTACGGATGGCAGCCGCAACATCACACATACTGTCACTCATAGCTGTGCGACATGCTCTCAGCTCCCTCAGACCCTATCTGGTGTACCATTCCATACATGACTGTGCCTGCATTACAGCCCAAAACATAGCTGAGGTTGAAAGACCTCTGTGGGCACGTCTGACAGGGGCGGTACGCCCACGGATGCTCCCACGAGAACCCCTGGACGTCTGCCTGTGTGGTACCATGTCAGGACCCTGGCCATGGCTGCTGTGTGGGGATGCATGTGCCACCGATACCACATTACCCTGGTCAATGCCCACTGTATCCTGTCCATCACCTAGGGACATTGGTGGAAAAGGATGTATTGGCAGGATGACTGTGCGCATTGATGGGGTCGACAGCTGTGTAGTGTCAATTGGCTGACCAATGACGGACCCTGGCACACCTACCTGTGCCATTACACAGGTATCATCATTATCACTATCCACAGCAGCTGATTCAGGTTCCCTGCTGCACAACACCAGAGCAGCACCAGAACCTGTGGGAGTAAGACAGGAAACACAGTTTACAATGTGCACACAATGTCACCACTGATACACACATGCACACATGCATATATGCACACGTGCACACATGCACACATGTACACATGCACACATGGGCACATGCACACATGCACACATGGGCACATGCACACATGCACACATGGGCACATGCACACATGCACACATGGGCACATGCACACATGCACACATGCACACACCTCAGTATATGAGATATCAACACACAGACACAAACACGCCTGCAATCAAACACATAGCACTACTGCTTCAGCATATTATTACTGTTAGTATCAAGAGTATTGAAGGTAATGGTATTACACACTCACCAGCATGGATAGGCTGCCTTGCTGTTACACCAGAGGGACCTGCAGAAAAGAGACATTTATTGTCAGTGGGCACAACTGTGCCATTGATACTGTGGGTATGATACAGTTCAGTAGTGCAACAGTTAGCTTCCACAGGTCTACTGTTGATATTGAGAATATCACTCTTGCACAATAATTACCAAGATTACAGCTACAAAACGAGGACACACCTCACACATGCATAACCTAACAGTGTACAGAACGGTCAACTATACACATGGCATGTTACCTGAACGCTCCATGTCCTGCTGCTGGGTGGCTCCAGCCTCCATCATTACACATGTATGCTGCTGCTGTTGCTGTTGGGCTGGAGCCACAACACTTAGGAGTAGTCCCTCCAGTCTGGTGAGGGGGGGATGTCTAGACACCCCACCACCTGTGGCAAGCTGCTGCCTGTGGATATCTGACGCACGCTGATGGACATTTCTAATTAAATCACTGCAGTGATGGCATACCTGCTCATATGTCCGGTTATGTGTGCCTATGTCATTTACCCGACGGACCAGGTCTTGCCACAGTGCAGCCCTCTCCTGCTGGTTCTGGCTGGTGTGGGAAAAGAGTATTGCGAAATCCCGCACCAGGCTCTGGTGTATCTCTTCCTCCTCTGCAGCGGAGTACACAGGGTTCCGCTGGTGAACCATAGCCCTGAAAAGGAGAAGGAAAATATGTCAGCAATATCTGTCAGCAAACTATGGCACACATGGTACACATAATACTCGACTGTAGTGATATAACTTAACCACCATATATAGCATCTGTCTGTCTATTGGGGGATACACATGTAAATAACCAGATATCAGTGCTCATACGACAACTGTGCAACAGTACTTGGCACACTCCATACGACAGACTAGTATACTGCAGCAGTCAGCACACTGGTTCAGGTACAATGCACAACCTCACACTGGGAGTTTGTATCAAGGTACTGTATGGGGAACATTATCAGCCCATGCACTGCACACAATGCACGTTACATATTTCGCTGGTAATGCACACTACTCTTACTTGCCATAACCCTACCTACACCACAGTGACATACAGGGTAACACAGCACAACATATGGCAATATAGTATGTGTTGATCACAATACCTCACACATCTGTCTCTGGCCTCACACCAAGGGCAGACACTACCATGACAGACAGACAGTCATGGTGAGCAATCACACCAGTACATAACATGCACCCAGTCACTGGCACACTCATTCCACCTCACATATTTTGTTTGCAATGTGTTCATGGGTGTGCATTGTGTCTTAGGTAGGTAGTGTACTTTTGGCCCTGGGCCTACAGCAGCATACTGTTATGCTACCCTGCCCCTTGTGACACATGTGTTATGATCGTACCTGCTCCTTACAAACAGTTACACAGGATGACTCATATGGCATATTACCTATCTGCATAACATTCAGCAGGGGTATGTCTGACATCTACTCATGGGGAGCCTTGCTTTCTAATTCTGTGTGGTTTACTACAGGGTATGTCGTGTCTGTGGGTAGGGTCCTGTACCTCCACCATGTGCTCTATACTGCAGTGACAAGGACGACAGACATAGGTAATTTGTGTTGTGGATATTGGAGGTGTCACCATGGTTGTTAGACAACTGTCATGGGTGTGACCGGACTATGTATATCCAGCAGTGGTAACCTCTATGTAGGTAATCTGTGTGCACTCTGTGGTCTTGTCAGTCGCTCTGCATAAGTATTGTGTTTGAGTGCATTAACACAGTTACTTGCACATGTCTGTGTCCTTCTCCATATCTGTAGCTGTCATGGGAGGTACATACCGTGTAGGACATTGTGGGGTGTAGAGGGGTACAGTGACCTACATGTCCATAGCTGACACACCATGTCCGCTGACACATTCTATGTACAGGTATTACAGGACAAGTGTGCCACTGTGTATATCAATGGGGAGCCTATTGTACACTTGTTGCCCCTGTTCCCCCCTGACACATGCAGTGGTGAGCAGGCATGCACATATGTGGTGGTTACTGGTGTCAGTGTTTTTGAATGGGGTATGGTCCTCCAGTATCCACACTGGTGGTCACTCCATACCTTTGACACCAGGCACCTGTTGCAATACATCCTCACACATGTGCCTCACACAGTATATATATATATATATATATATATATATATATATATATATATATATATATATATATATATATATATATATGTATATATATATATATATGTGTATGTATATATAGATATATATTGATATATTTATATCTGTGTATATATATATATATATATATATATATATATATATATATATATATATATGTTTGTATATATGTATATAATATGTATATATAGATGTAGATATATACATATAGATGTGGGGAGAGAGGGGGAGAGAGTGAGAGAGAGACAGAGGGAGAGTGAGAGTGAGAGGGGGTGGGACAGAGAGAGAGATAGTCATATACAAACATATTTGTTGTCAGTCAGATCTATCTGTATATGTATATGTATCTACATATATCTATATATGTATGTGTGTATTACATATAACTGTGCATACATATTCTACCAATCTCGATGTCTGTGCAGTAAGTGAAACATGGTTCAAGGCTCCTGAGACCACACCAGCGGTACCAGGCTATACCTCGTATCATGCTTTTTGGCCCCAAAACTCAGGCCAAAACAAAAAGGGAGGGGGAGTGTCCATATTAATGAAGGACACCCACACCTCCAGGTTAGTGGCAACACATGAAGCATCAGAGACCATCCAGGTGCAAATAACCATAGGCAAACCTGCTATACAACTGGTAGCATGTTGCAGACCACCCTCCCAATCTCAGGAACCACAGTCAGCCTTCCTGAAGACATTGGAGGATATGAATGTCCCACCACACACCATCATATTGGGAGACTTCAACTACCCTAACATACACTGGGTGCATTATTCTAGCCCAGACACCCTAGCCCAAAGGTTCCCAGAATTCACTAAGTCAAATGCAATGGAACAGCTAGTCACCTCTCCCACAAGGGGAGATAATATACTAGACCTGATCATCACAAACATGGGGACAATGTGCTACACACCGGAAGTATACCCCTCACTAGTCACATCTGACCACAGACTAATCACCTGGATATACATATCCCACCTCCCCCACAACACAAAAGACTACAGTGGGAAACCTCTCACATGCCGACTTTACACTTCTTAAAACTGAGTTGGTATCCTTTAAGCCCACTGGGCCAGTGGAAACCACATCCCACAATGCAGACTCCTTCACAAATGCTTTCTATGGACATCTCCAAGAATGCATGGATCATGCAATCCCAAATAAAACCAAGACCCTCTCCACCAAGAGCAGGCGTACTGTCTGGTAGACCCCAGCCATGAACAAATTGTATAACAACAGAAGGTAGCTACTGCATGACAGAGCAGAATTCCATAAAGATAAGGCATCTCTGATCAGCACTAGTAGAAAGATACATTCTCTCATACAAACATGCAAGGCCAACAATGAGAGGGAATTCGCTATGGACACTACAGATAACCACAAGGCCTTCTTTTGCTATGTTAGACACCTGGGTGGAAACCCTCAGATATGTTCAGAGTTAGTTCACAGTGACAAAAGCTACACTGAACACACAGATATTGCCAACGTTCTGGCAGACAGGTTCAGTGCAGATTTCTCCCCTCCCTCACCCCCACATGAGAAATTGCTTATCCCAGCTGACTGTAACCTTCCTGTCATCTCAGATGTCCAGCTGAGAACCGCCCTCAGCAAAGCTGTAAACACAGCATCAATGGGACCCGACGGTATCGCAGGTTGCATGCTATGTGAACTCCAAGAGGAGCTAAACCCGCACATAAAATGCTATTCAACCATAGCCTTACTACAGCATATGTACCTGGACACTACCATACAGCAACAGTAGTCCCACTCCACAAAGGAGGCACCTCTACAGACCCTGGTAACTACCGCCCCATAAGCTTAACCAGCCTGGTCTGCAATGCTATGGAAAGAATCATTATGGAACTCATACACAGAGGCATTGGGGACTTACAGACACTTGATCCCACCCAGTTCAGCTTTGTAGAGGGCAGATCCTGCCTTATGAACCTGGTTGACCTTTTCAAATCAGTCACTAGAGCCATTGACCAGGGCACAGTGGTCCATACAGCCTACCTGGACTTGCCTATGGCTTTTGACACAATACACCACTCTGGCATTATAGACATGCCCAACAGCTTAAATGTAAATCCATATGTCACAAGATGGGTTGAAAACCAGCTAACGGATAGAAACCCTAAAGTCAAACTCACTGGTGCCATGTCAGACTCAGAGCCAGTCACAAGTGGTGTCCCACATGGCTCTGTCCCAGGACCGCTCATGTTCGGCATTTATTTCTCAGATGTGAAAGCAAACATGGGAGGGTAGTGGCTGACAATGTTCAAAGATGACTGCATACTAGGCGCCATAGTCGATACACCAGCTGACACATACATCCTACAGAAATGCCTCACGGAAACCGACAACTGGTGCAGGAGTCATGGCCTTAAACTGCATGCCAAACAATGTATAGTCATACCCTTTCGGACGGATAAGGTACCCATATATTATAACATAGACAGTAACCCACTGAGTACAGACAAATTAATCAGAGACCTGGGGACACTAATCGATACTGACCTCTCATTTGACACCCATGTTGCCAAAGTGGTTGGATAGACTTCCTACCTTGCCCACCTTATCATGAAGGGATTCACATCCAGATCAAAAGAGGTCATTGTACCCCTATACTCCTCCCTTATCAGGCCCATGACTGTGTACTATGCCCCATTTGGTATGTACCTCACCTGGCACTTGCAACAGCTAGGGGGACCCAATAAGTACATCACCAGGAGGATCAAGGGTCTCCAACAAAAGTCATATGCTGCCAGACTAAAGAAACTCATGCTCTATTCCATAGCATACCGCCTACTTAGGGTTGATCTGTGCCTGACGTACAAGGCCATGTCCAATCAGGAATTGATGGACATGTTCCACATCGTACAATCAAAATCTGTCAGAGCCACAACAGCTACAGATTTAAACCTCAGCACACATATGAATAGGACATGCTGTAGGGACAGATCCATAACTCAGAGGCTTCCCATACTGTGGAACAGGATCCCAGTTCATGTTAGGCAGAGACCCTCCCTGACACTCTTCATGTGAATTCTTGACGAGTGGATGGGAGATCATAGGTTTACACCAGGGGTCATCTCTGTGTCACTACTAGACAGAGGCACAGTAAACTAATGCTATTATGTACGGGGGTCTTCACTGTGTCACTACTATACAGAGGCGCAATTTTCTAAATCTATTCTATACACTGTCTGCAGATAGCCTAGTACTAAACTATGACACTGTGAAACTATATATGTCTATGTATTTCTACATCCCTCTCTATCTATGTATACACATATATATATATATATACATATACATACATATCTCGATATACATATGTATACACATGATAGATATGTATATATATATATATATACTCCTTTTTAGTTCCACATATGTCTACACAGTAACGTACTGATGAGCAACCATTACTGTACAACCTACTTGTACATTGCACTACAACCTACATTGCTATGTGCACATAGCTACCTTCACATACATATGTATGTAGAGCCTTCAGTGACAGTTGCAGTATGTCCCCGGCCCAATGCACATCTTCATATACATAGATACAGACCAATAACACATCTGGAGGGTTCACAGTATGTAGAGTATTATAGTAGTACTTTACATTACCTGTGTTTGTTGCAGCTGTTTGCGTAGGCTTGCAGTTACTTGGCCTGCTGTCAGCCTCTTTGTTTTGTTGTTACTGTTTTTTTTTATTTCTTTCTCTTTCTCTTTCTCTTTCTCTTTCTCTTTCTCTCTCTCTCTCTCTCTCTCTCTGTCACTACCTCCAGAGGGTGCAATGAAAGTATTGCATGTGTCGACTGGGAGTACAGGATGCTTTTGTAGGTATCTGCACATGTCCATGTGATGGCCTCTGCACCAATTGTTAGCCAGCATTTACTAATTGCATGCAGCCTGTTGTGTAATGATTGCAGTTCTCACTGTGATTACAGGACAGTGCTATAAAAAGGTCTGTTAGGTAGGCATAGCCCTTTCAGATTATCAGGGTGGGGACCATGCTGGTTTGCTGTGTACACTGTCTGTGATTATAAGGGTTGGTATGTCTCTCATATTTCAGGCTGTGTTGTAGACACTGCAATGCATGTTGTTCTGTAAGCTGAGTATTCCTTCCTCCAGTGTCCTCTTCTCCGTGTGTATGTAAACTGACACCTATGACTAATAATACTGTGTATATGGGTGTGTGTGCTTTCCTGTGGGGATTGTGGTGTAACTGGTATATAGCAGTGGCTCTTGCAATCTGTTGCTATGGCTTCAATATTTGGCCTTTACATTCACTCCTTGTATGCCTGCTAGGTGTCTTTCCTGTAATGTGTTGCTATGGCTTTCCTATTTTCCATTTACATTCACAGCTTGTAATGCTTGCTAAATCTGTTTGGGCAGCAATTCCCTATGTGTTTGTTGTGGTAGGGTGTTACTGCATGCAGCGTGGTCTGGCCATGGTGTGGGCCTTGACACTTACAAGGGTATTTGATCATGCTGCTGAGCAGGCCTCAGATACTGTCAGGTGCATCTTTTATCAGCCTGATGGAATGGTACATATCAGTGGGATACTCTAATGAAATATTCTGATATTCTGCAGTTGTGACTGTGGGTTATTTCGAGCATATGTATTAGTACATCATTTGTGACGTGCAAGTGGTGCATACTTTCAGTCATTCATAGTTACCATTGCATGTGTAGTTACACCTTTCTGCCTACTGTTAGTACATTTGACAGGGTGTCAGTGGGGCACAGTTGACATTTGTTTTCACATCAGGGACATCCCTGTAAATCAGTCACAGTTGCTATGTCTGATCTCTTAACTATTCAACTATGGCAGTGTTTATCCTGCTCTGAGTATGTGTGTGGCTTGCCAGATGCTACTGTGACATTATTACCTAGTAGCTACCAAGTAGCATGGCTGTTTCTCATCACCCAGTACTATTTTACAAATCCACTAGATTTGACAGTAAATATACATGACATGCTTTGTGTACTAGACTTGCTATATTCCCTTTACATTAATTCCTACTATTTTATGATATATTTCTTTCAGCACAATGTTCTTGTACAGCAGTCATGGCTTAGTGGTAAGTCATGCAGACTAGTGTTTCCAAGGTCCTGGGTTCGAGACTGATGGAGGTATTTTATTTTGCTGCTGAGAAAACTACAGGCCTTGTCATTCAGAGTGACTAAGGCACTTTTAAGCAGTTGTAAGCGGGTTAGCGCTGGTTTGCGCTGAGCTCACGCATGCACACTGCCGCTTAGCTTCGCGCACACACGCTTAGCTAAGCGCTCAGAAGCACACTCCCGCTTACTACTGCTTAAAAGTGCTTACTCTCGCACACACCCGCGTTATTTTCTTTTAAAGAAAAGAAAATGGGGAGATAGGAAAGTGGTGAGAAAGAGGGCACAAAGAGGGTAGGACAGTAGGAAAACAAGCTCGGTTTTTGCAGGAGGGATGTAGGAAAGGCCCATAGCTGCCCATTTCTTCGTCAGCAACAGCTGTGCATATGTTTGTAATTTGGTGTGAAATTTGAAACCTTCCACCCCTGAGAGAGGTGTGAGGACAACAATAATATCTGTTGTACAGCCAATTGTAATTGCCAGTTTACATGTCCAGCAGACATGTGTGCAAAATGGGCAGCTATGTATGGGGCGTAATTTTTTTGTGGGTACAGAGTGCCCTTTTTTTCAGGTGAGAGTGGTATGTCAGGTACAGGAAGTCAGTATAGCTGGGGAGGTAGGTAGGGGAGGTTAACAGACAAGACAAACAAGACGCATACAGGGGTGGTGTATGACACATGTGGGGGGGTTACACAATTAACGGGGATGGATGTTTGGATATCTCGAGCCCATGAGCCCACAGATGGCAACAGTGGAACTGAGATCCCCACCCATGGGCAGTTGCCCCTGTGCCTTCACTGCCCAGTACGGGGCTGTGCTGGGGGCTGTTTAGGATGGGCAGCAGGCACGCCCATGAGTTGTGCCACCCATGCCTCAAGCTGGCGTAGGGGCCCTAGCACAGCGTGCCGGATCTCCCTACGCACCACAGTCTGGACACTATGGAGGGTGAGTGGATGTTCTCCTCCGGCCACGCTTGCAGAGGGGGGATGAGCCCCATCCCCTGCAGTGCTTCCACCTGCAGGTGGCCCAGGGCCACTGGAGGAGGGTCTGGCCTGGGCACTACTGCCAGGTGCACTCGCCAGCTGAGGTGGGAGAGGTGGGTCCGCTGGAACCCGCCTTCCCTGTCATCCTATGTTTTGCATTATTTAATGACAGTTTGGGTTAGTAACATGCAATACCATTCACAATTAGTTGTAACAGCATGCATTAGTATTCCCGTTAACCAAACACCCATAAATTCAAGCCGTTGAACAGCAAGCATAACACATGCATAATTTGAACAACAATACAAGATCCAACAACATGCAGGGTTGAGTGATGGCAACAGGCCATCAGGTTTGGATGTATGAACAGGGCACATGCATCAACGTACATGCAAATATGTATGAACCAACAGGACAATTGTCCAGGGGAGTTAATTGTGAATACACATACCCATGTCACGTGGAATGGATTATTTGTGGTTATAGGGTAGGGTGAAGAAATATTTCATTAACAACTTAAAATACCTATACATATGCTGTACATTTCATACAACCATACTATCTGCATATTGCAAACTGAGAGCAACATATCCAGATTTTGGGACACACATTCCAGCTTCAGTACTTTTTTCCACACATTTTGCTGTTTGGTTGTGCCTGTCACATTCATTTCATTCTGTACTGACTGTAGTATACTTTATTCAGGAGTTATTACTACTTTATTGGTGGATTCATACCTCTTTCTCACACTCTCTCACTTGTTTTATTTTTACAATTCAGGATGGTACTTAATTCTAGGCTTTATTGACATGTTTTACTTAGTTATTACAATCCTTTCCAACAGTCTCACTTGTGTCATGTTTCAGAATTTAAACGGGGATATATTTCACACATGTGTTTTACTCAGCTTGTGTAACTGTACTTTTCAGCCTGCTGCAGGTTATGTACTATTATATTACAGGTGGAACATCTTTATTTCAGACTTGTTTCATTTTTATTTTTGGATTACAGGCTGCATCACACTTATGTAATCACACAGTACTAGCAGAATCTCTCTCACACTGTTACTTGCACTTTATATTAATAGGTGACTACACTGCACTCTTTTGCAAGCTGTCATACTTTTATTTTTTAACAGTTACAGGGAGAGAATTACTAACCTGCCTGGTGGCGCAACCGCACAAGCCTATCAGCATAGGCTCGACGATTCGCAGAACGGACACCTGCAGCTGCAATATAAATGAAGTAATATTGGAATACACATCTCCATAATATCAGCTAGGTTAACTTTCTCCATAAATAATTACATGTAACTTAGTAGTGGGGTGTTGGGTATTTGCCGGGCCTCCTGGATCCAACGGTTCAGTTGGTCCTGCTTCCGTCTCTTCAGGTCCGCATGGTGGTGACGGACCTGTTCACCAGTCCTTGGTATTCCTGTGGCACTGGTGAGATCATGTTCCAACCAGTCCCACGCCTCAGCCCTATATGCTCCCCACTGGACCTGGCCCTGCATGAGATGGGCCTCATGATCATGGACGAGGAGCCAAACCATATATTTGGACTCCTCCAACACCCCACCTCTGTGCTCGGAAGCAACTACCCTCTCCTACACCTGCCATCCTGACTGCAAATCGGTTCCATGATCAGTTATGCTGTGTATTCCCTTCCTATGGGGCTTATATATGCCGTTTTTCCCGAACTTATCTGTGATTAGCCATTTTGGAAATGTATCAGCTTCACAAAACCTGCTTTGTCATGCTTCTCTTTCCATTAATTCCTATATATATGCTATTACTGCATTTCTAAGAGCAACTGTCATGGCTTAGTGTTTCAGTACTTTGACTATGGTGCATGGTATCCTGAGTTCGAGCCTGGCCATTGCTTTTTATATTTTATGACTGTCTACACAGGCTAGGAGGTGTGTCTGTGTAAAGCCAGTTTTGATACAGCTTGCCCAACGCTGCCCGTCGGTTAGCTTGTTGGCACGGTGCGCAGCTCCGCGCAAATGGGTCATGCTGGCTTACGTGCCGTTTGGCTGTAAGCACGCATATTACGCTCAGCTCAGCTACGGGCACACAGTTTCAGCGTGTTAGGACTCTGCTCAACCCCGGGCACTCATTTTACACCTGTTAAATTACTGCTCACCTACGGGCAGATATACTCAGCTTGTTAGAGTGTAGCTCAGCTATCGGCACTTCTGACATTTGTTTTTTTTTTCACACATTTCTTCATAATACATGGCCCATTTCATTACATTTTACATAAAAATAATTTTATACATGTACATATATGTCAGGGAATTGTTTCGTGCTTATTTCACTAAAAATAAAAATTGATGGTGTGGGGGCTCGAACCATGACTGCCTCCTCTTCAGCCGACGTCTCTACCGCTACGCTATTGCTTCTTGGCTTACTTTGCATATTTAGTTCTTATATGCTTTTCCACTGACTGCTAACTGTGGCTAAGTGATGGGCACGCCTGCGCAAACGAGCGCACTCACGGGCAAACATCTTTAAAACTTATTAAAAAAAATATAACACATTCATTTTTACATTTTATGTTAATAGTCTGTGGGGGCATGTGTTGTGTTGTGTTTATTGACATTTACATGGACTCTGTCATGGGGGTTTACTTTCGGGACTGTTACTCTTCTGGGGGCGTGTCTGTTTGCAGGGCTCGCCCTACCGACACGCCACCTACTGACTTACACGGACCGTGTTAGCCTTAGGTGTGAGTCAGCATGCCTTCATGCATATGCATGGCATGCTGACGTCACACCGTTTAACTGCAGCCTCCCTGTAAGCCTTGTATCTCTTACACAGAGGCTTCGTGAATCCTGCCCGTAGATTGAAGTGACAAACAGAAGACAGAAAAATTAGCAAAATAGGACTAACTCTAAAAATCATGACTAAACTAACCTAAAATATAATTAATATATAGAATTGGGGCATTTGATAAAAGCCTTTAGTACAGCTCTGACCTTTGAATTGTGGCACCCCTTTTAGACCATTGTGTTGTGGCCCTCTCAGCTGACTTCCTGCTACCACCACAACCTTCCTTCTACTTGCTAGCTCCCTGAAGTTAAGACTATTTCAAATTAGGTATCAGTTTTATATGCCAATTACAAATTATTAAAAACAGAACAGTATGTTTATTTATTACCTTGTATTTTGTCATAAGACATGCAAAAAGAAACTAACAGACTCCCCGATTACCCCAGTTCAAACATCTAGTGTAGTTCTCTCTTTAGTCCTGCTTTGCTCACTCATCTACACTATAAAGGACCTCTTTAATGGACCACTGAGTCCCTGCATCTTCATGGAGCATCATCAAGTGGATGCTTTCTGGCTTATTAGTAAATATGTTTCCAAACTCCTATACTACTGCCTGGATCTTTTGAACTGGGAGGGGTGCAGGAAGGTTAGCTGCATTTTTCGCCTCTTGTCTCCCCCCACATTTTGTTTTATTTTTTTCTCTTTTCCATCTCCCTCCTTTCCCTTCCTCCCCTCATCATTTGGTTCATGACTTACCTTTTCTTCACATCCCATACCTAGCAATTGCTCTCTGTAAATTATTTTCTTTATATAACCAGTGTACTATATAGTCTTATGATGGTGTACAGGTGTTCTTCTTACCATCTTTATTAACTGAAATCTTGTATCATAATATGATCATGTTTAGTTATGCTATATATTATCTTGAATTATACCTCTCTGCATGCTTACTCTTACATATATCTGATACACTGATATTGATTTAAGTTTGTTGTTTTTCATTTTCTGTTATTCTGAGAATATGGTCAAAAGGTATATCAGTGCTCCACTTTGGTTAACACATTTTAAATAAATACAATAAATAAAAAAATATGTATATGTGTAAGTCAAGTCCTCTATACATTTCAGCATCTTTGCAACATACTGCAGACTACACTGATGAGATCATGCTACTAAGAAAAATATATTTTGAAACTTGAAATCAAGCAAAATCTACTGACCTATCACAGTTCCTAGCTGTTTCCTGCCATGCCCCATGCCTTCCAATGCTAGGGAATAGTTGACAAATGAGTCAGTGAGGTTGTGCTTAATGGTTGTGGGAAGACTGGGAGATGGGGGTAAGAAGGGCATGAACAACTTCTGCCCTCTGTTATACATTGTCATCTTGTATAACCATTTCTTCCTTAATGAGCTTCCAACTATTACCTGGAGTTGCTCTGAATGGTTGGAGCTCATTACGAGCTAATTCTCTACCTTGTTACAGTCAATGTGTTAATAAAACTTTTAACCTTCTTCAAAATGTTCACCAATTATAATAGTAATAATCTCAGGCCACTCCTTAGGTATATCATTGCTTACACCCCACCCCATTCCACTTACAATGAAAGTTTAATTTTGTTTATTTAATTATTTGTTAAGCTGAGTAAGTGCAGATAATTTCCAGCCATATCCCAGGTCACAAGGTCAACAATAAGGATCTCATGCAGCGATAATTGAGAGAAGACATTAAGCTCATGCTTTGACATATGGGAAGAAATCAGAATACCTTAAGGAAACTCACATGAATGTAGAGGCTGCATCTAAATCCCATGCAATTTATTTTGCTTTCTATAATACACTCCCCCTGAAAACTCCCCACCAATCCAGTCCATCCATTCTCTAGCTCAGTTTCTGCTTGCCCAACTATGTTAAAACAGTGAAATTCCTGCGATACATTTATAATCATAGTTTTTCTGTTACCGTTTTTTACACTTTCATACAAGTAAGTCATTTTTCTATCCTCCTAAGCCTCCCACCACACAGTACACAGACACACAGACACACAGAAACACCCCCCCACACACACACAAGTGTGCACACACATGCACACACATTCACACATTATGGTTTACTTCCACTTCTCTGGAATTATTTTGTTCCTATTTGTGATTGCAGGAAGCAATTCTCTGCTGTACTGTTTCACTGGAACATTTTGCTATATGTTTTATTGATCAGAAGTTCCCTCATATTACAGTATTGTTTTCTTACTCTTGCTAATGCTTGTTTTTATACTATCAGAGACAGACTATTCCACTCTTCTTGGAATTTTGTGCATTAGCAACCAATCATAAATTTCACGTCACCAAGAAAAATAAAAGTTAATGTAGTACCGCTTGACTAGTCTTCATCTTAAGCCTAGTTCTATTATCTTTTCAGACAGTAACTGGTGTGGTACACAAACCCAGATGGTTAATTCAATCAGCTTTAAGCAACAGCAACAGACTAATACAGGAGAATGAGCAGCTAACACTAGCAGCCATAAAATAGGGACCTGCAGTTAATAATAATACACGACTAGCCACTAGGGCAGTGCATGCTGGGAAATGTGTGCTTCACTACCAAGACTTGCATATACTCAAGAGTAAGACTGCCAGTAAGAAAATCACTTGCATCTTGCTGTAGTGTCTCTCAGGCAAAACCCTTTGTCATATTAGGCAAAATGATCTTGTTATAGCATACTCTGGGACACAGTAAGGGATCGAGGCCCTATTAGACCAATTCCCAAATTGGCCTAAGGCTAGCCATGCCTTAGTATCCCTGTAAATAATGGCAAAATGATCTGACACTATAATTAAATGTTATAAACTACCTAAGAAGTACAGCATATTGTTAGTTATCTATTATAACAATCCATTTGTGAAAAAATGTGAAACTTATTCTCAGTCCGACAGGCAAACCAAGGTATTATTTAAGTCTTTGAAATGAATGGGTAAATCTATTTATTTATTTATTTGTTTGTTTACCAGGAAAGTCTGACTGGGCCAGAAAAATGCCCATTTTCAGCGGACCCAGGGAGAAAAATTCTACAACCACAATCTTCCAAAGATCAAGTACAGACATTTTAAATCACTACTAAATCATGCTACACTACGAAACATCATGTACACATAAATGAAAAATAGTAATTTTAGTTCAAGCTAATAAAAAAAAAAAAAGATAAATGGAATATATAGGGGATCCTGTTTGTGTGATAAAATAAATACTCTGTATCATACATCAGACTTTCACATATTATATTGGTCTGTGATATGTATATGTATAGTTATATGGATTTGTATATACAAGTATGATTAATAGCATATTGAATTCATGACCTGAAGTTTTATAACAGACTACTCTTCAAATATAAGGCCAGATTCCAAAAGAGTTGCTCTCAGTGTAAGTCTGCCATAATTCCAGAAGTGACTTAGTTCGGTGCAGGCCCTGTGTATAAACAGGTTTATACTGGGGGCCAGATTCTACCTGCTCAGTCTTACTGGTCACTTATGCTGACAGCAAGTCTTTTGGAATCATGCCCATTCTCTTAACAAGGCACTGTGATGGCAGAATATCAACTCACAAACTAGAAAAATAATAATGCAGCCATGACATTGCAAGGACGCAGAACTTAATGAGCATTACACAAGATGATATTCAGGTTGCAATCTAATACAATAAACGAGAGAAGACTGGCCTGAACAGAGACTACTCCTCATATGATTGTGTGCCCCAGAAATGAAATAAATGTATAGGTGGTTTCTATGCTAATACAAAACAGGAACCATTTATATCTCAGCCTGAGTGTTTAACAATAATGATGGAATGATATTTCTTTGCTATGAAAAGGCTGTGTAAATAAGGCATTACTGCTGTAACTATAAGCAAACAAACTGTATTGGAATTTCTGGACTTAGACCACTGTTGTATAGCTGAACCTGTTGCACTATGAAAGTGTTGTGGCAGGAGGTTTATTATACACTGACAAACAAGGATGGCAGACAAGCCTAGATGCATCAGCAAAACTAGTTATTTAATCACTGCTAAATTATGATCATATTGAATGTGCACACTGGTATTGTACTTATTTAATTTTTAGCAGCATCTTGTCTTATTTTAAAGGACTGCTTCAAGTATGCTACTTTACCAAATGAGGCAGCATGCATGTCAAATACCTTGAAATGTCCTTTCAGAGCTGCTGATGCAAATAACGCTGAATCAGGAGTATATCTGCGATGAAATAAATGGCTGTCAGTGAAAGACTTGTTTTTACTAGGAAATCTTGCATCACTGTCATTCTTTACTGGTATGACAAGACTCTTTCTGCAACATTGATCACAACTATATTCTACAAGCAAATGTGCTTCATTCTTTCCACACAGAATGATTACATGAATATTTATATTAAAACAAACTGAGTTAAAATAAATACAGCTTATTAATGCACAATCTAAACACATTTTAGTTATTATATGTCAAGCATTCTGATGGGAAAAAATTCTTTCATTCTTATTCTGTATGTGTCATTGTCCACCTAATAGAAGTTATTTATACCCCAAATTACTATACTAAATCTATACCACAAACCAGGGAAATAAAAGTTGATTATAATCTCAGCTCAGCAGGGTTTGAACAGAATAACTGTATCACAGGAATATAGCAAGAAAATCACACCACAGAAAATTGGAACTGGAAATACAGGAAAGAGAACCTAGAAATCAATGGAGTATTCAAGTGACAGACTAAAGGTTCATCACAGATGATAGCACTTTGCTATATAGGCCATTCAGCATTACTCTGCCTCTACCATTACATTAAGAAACCAAGGAGAAGCAAATGCACTGACTTGGATGATGATGACCTCTGGCATATGTACTTTGATACAAAATGGGTCATTTCCTTTCAATATAAAATGCATGTACATTTACAGCCTCTTAAACAATAACACTGATGGCCAATGATTGATCATGAAAAATGAGGGTTATTATCACTGTCTGAACAAACAATTAAACAAGCCTCTGTGAGAAAATGTACTGTTTAAAATCTTTTTGTTCTTTTCTTCTGTCATAGTTATACGGTGCCATATTCATAGAATATCAGTTCTTTATCATTGCCTCCACTACCTGCATTTTATTGGCATTTTACCATTGACTATTGTGTTTAATGCGAATAAGAAATTATTTCAACTCTTTCCTTATTTATTTTGTCACCTTACTACCTTACTAGAGATGTCAATTATTATTAATAATACTATGAGGTCATTATGTTGTTTCCCTTATTCTGCTTTAACTTATATATATATATATATATATATATATATATATATATATATATATATTTTTTTTTTATTTGCCTTTTTTTTTGTTGTGACATATGTGTTTTTTTTCAAACTTTTGTATGCAGGATTGTTTTAGTTATCTACAGAGGCACAAACTAGTTCTGCTGTGATATATTTGATGGATGTCTAAACAGCTAAACCTAAGGCAAGAACATGCTGTCTACTGTACATGCATGGTTCTTAAGATGTAGATGAACAAACAAAGCACCCAGACTATGTTATTTTAATACAACCAACTTTCTATGCATATCATGTAATGTTTAAGGGGAAGTCTAAATGTATAAGCCACTTCAATTCAAAGTCTGTGTTCTGAAATTATAGTTGTAAATCTATTTGGGTCAATAAACTGGAATACTGTAATATGAAGTTCTTAATTATTCAGTTTAAGTCTTCAAGTAGGTGAATATCCTAAAACTTTTTGTACAGGACATGTTCACATACTAATCTTCTAAGACTGTGATAACTACGGCTAAGTAATTTAAGAAGATCTATGTCACATACAACAAATCCCTGAATTATTCATCTCACCTTAAAACAAATTGATAGACTAATGCATCCGTACATATCGATAAACAAATATTTAGATATCTGCATATCTATCTATATGTATGGATGTATCGGTATATATCTATATATATATATCTATATATATATATATATATATATATATATATATATATATATATATATATATATATATATATATATATATATATATATATATATATATATATATATATATATATATATATATCCCACAAAATCCAACCTGTAAATGATACACCATCTATTAAAACTTATAATACAGTAAACTAAACAAATATGCTAATCAATAATGTAAAAAAAAAAAAAACAAATGTAAGTTTCATCTGTACTGTTTTGATGAAAGTGTTTAACATTTTGATATTAAGCTTTCCATTTGTTTTGTTTTTTTTTTGTTTTTTTATGTGGTGACTGGTCAGTTTGTTTTGTTTATAACTATCTATCTATCTATCTATCTATCTATCTATCTATCTATCTATCTATGTATCTATCTATCTATCTCCGTATCTATCTATCTATCTATCTATCTATCTATCTATCTATCTATCTATCTATCTATCTCTCTATAAACATCATAAAAATTCTGCAGTTTATTTTATCATATCATTATTTTTATCTATTCTCATTTATATTGATGACATATGATACTAATGCCATTTAACACGATGAGTTGAGACATTCTTAAATCTTGCATAGGTTCATAGATGAGTACTAGGCTAACTGCCCTTGTGGGTCATTTCAAGCTCAGCCCATTACCCCATGTAAGGATCTAATGCTACACCTTGTGTCTGTAAAGTAAGCAGCTTAATCCTTACGCCAGTCACCTAACTCTTGAAGGAAGTGCAAAACTGAACCATTCACCTATGTGTATATATGAATCTGTCAGATTTTGAAGCTTTTCAGCCTATACCACCAATAAAAACAGATACAATTATCCAGACTGTCTTTCTTGGTAAGCAAATGGCCATCAATAAATAAATACATACATAAATACATTTTAAAATGTCAAAAGACCAAAGGATTGAAAACCAAAAGTTTGAAATTCAAAATACTGAAACATACTGACAAAAAAAAAAAAAAGACACAGACAACAAAAACAGCTGTTTTGCCTCCTGTACCCCATACACACCCATCATTCTACATACACCAACTCTGAGATCATGCCACATTTGGGAAAGGCCAATTGCCCTATCCCCAGAAATACTGTTAACTAGCAAAAAAGCTGGTGATATGTACTGAACATTTGATCAATAAACATTCATCAATTAATTGAAAGGAACCCATGTGTGTGTGTGTGTGTGTGTGTGTGTGTGTGTGTGTGTGTGTGTGTGTGTGTGTGTGTGTGTGTGTGTGTATCCATCTATATATATTGATATGTATATATATATATATATATATATATATATATATATATATATATATATATATATATACACATATAGCTACACATGTTGCCTCATTGGACTGCATTCTTGCTCCCTTACTCCTGAGATGAGGAACTGAATTACTTCCTTTTATACAGTCATTAAAAGACAATCAGAATCTTGTTAACTAACTGTAACAAATTGCTGCCTAGTTACCTACTTGTGAGAATGTTTCCACACTACACATTTACAAAATCCAGTACCCACTTCCAGACACATTATGTTACAAGTACTTAAAACCAGGAGATTGGGACTCAACAATTGGCTGCAGGCCACTGACAGCCCTTTATCATTTTAATTGGCTAATCCAGGCCTGTGTGTCACTGTGCATTGAAAGAACTTGAGGGACAGTACCCACCAGTACAACTTCATATTGCCATCAGCCTGGATACTTAACAACTGTAATGGGGCATGATGACTCCATCCAGTTTGAGTGTCAATCTAACTAATAGCAGTTCTGGGAGAAGGCTTGTTTTATTGCTAGACACTCTGTTAAATGACTAAATTTCCTGTTGGTACATTGTGCAAGGTGCTTCCTAACCATACCTCTCAATTTACAGATTTTTCGCCGAATGTCCAGATTTTTGCCTCATATTATTTGGTCTGTATTTCATAACATTGTGGTTTTCTGGCAAATTAATGGCAAATCATTAAAGAATGAAGTTAAAAACAATGGCAGACATTTTAGTTTCAGACTTCCTACCCTTCAGAAAATTCATGTAAATATAAAACCTGTCATTCTATCAACTTTCTAAGTTTGTAAGAGCAATATTTAAAAATTGCCTCGATTTTTGAACCTTTGTCCCACTTTTATTTATGGCTTTGTTCAGATTTCTTGCTCTAAGAGGTTGAGAGGTATATATTTACCATCTTTTAATAGCACTGAGTCTAAACCTGCATCTTTCAGGTCAGCATATGGGGTAACATTTCTTTTAAAACCAGGAGTCATTTACACAGGATCTGAACATAGTATCATCTTTAGTTCATTAAATGCTCTGTGTGTCTCAAGACACCACTGAACCATGACAAAAGCTGTCTCTTGTGAGATCTGTGGAGAGGCAAGAAATAGAACAATGGTGTAGAGGGAGAAAACCCTAGCTATGCCCCAAGTAACTCAGGTTCAATTAGCAGCAAAGAATTGGCTGGAAGGGAAGGCAGTCACCTAAGTATTTCATGCAAACAGATAAAGTCCATAGAGAGGAGATGCACTCAGATGTGGTAGGCAAACACAAGGGAAGGGATATACCAAAGAGCAATCTGTCAATGGCCTAACACCCCAGTACACCCTGAGGTTCTACTGAAATCAGAGCCTTAGAATGGAGAATGTCCTCAGGTAGTAGGGGAGGCTGGTAGACCCAGTGACAGTAGGGGACACTGACTTAGCTGAAAAGAATGAAAGAGAACAAATAATGTTGGCTATTTTGTTTATGGCATTGAGTTTTAATAGTTGTTGTGTTCCTGACATTCTTCCTATGGCATATCTTACGTACTTGGCTTCTACCATACACTGTTTAATTTTCTAAGTATTTACATTGAAGCCTGTCGAATTAATTCTAATTAATTCTAATGAATTCTAGTGCACTCTGAAATGCAACATAACAGTAACAATAATAAAGTGCACAGTGCAGAGAAATACAGGAAAGGATGGTTAGAGTAAGGGGGAATAATAATAATAATAATAAAAATAATAATAGTAATAATAGTAATACATGATTAAATAATGAAGGGATGGAACACAAAGTATGCAATTCAGCAAAAGCAAGGGCATGTAGAAATTAACTGTATACAATATATACAATGAGGAAGAGCTGTAACATATTACTGTAGTGAAATAATGTGAGAAACACATGATGTGCCTGACTGGTGAAGGTGAGAGGTAGGGATTAGATAATGTGCCCACAGGGAAAGTGTTTGCAAAGCATTCAGACTTAAGATGATCTTTAAGCTGAACATGAAATGATGGGCATGACATGAGCTCTTTAAGATTACAATTGAGGGATTCCAAGTGTTTGGGGCATAGGATGGAGAAGGCATGGTTAGTGCAATGAAGTTTGGTTTTGGGACACTGGCGAATTGGACCAGAGTGCTTAACACTTCTTAGATTGTAACTGGGGGGGGGGGGTGGAGATCTGAAGAGATTTAAGGCAAGGAGAGGACAGGATTGTTCTTTAGGATCTTGTAGCATTTAGAAACAAGAAACAACCTGGCATGTTGTTGTACAAGTACTCAAATTTGCTTTAGTAAGCATGATACAATGATGCTCATTTCTAGGGGAGAGGATAATGAAATGGCACATAGGGTTGCTTAGAGCTATGGCTGGTTGAGGAGCTTTTCTTTGATGCTGCTGCAACCAGTGAAAGTCCATATTCAAGCTGTATTGGTAAAATGCATTTGCTGATATCATTCCTGATAGGCCTGAGGAGAAATGGGGAGATTTCAAACAAGCCAAATAGGAGGGAATTATTTTTTCCATATTTCTTCTAGGAGAAAGTGAAAATGTGGTGTGGGATCAAGACACATACCAAGGTATTTGAAGATGGCTTGATCAGTAGGGTTGTCAAGATGGTCATGGGTAAGAAGTGACTGAGAGTTTTTCTGCCATTTAGGGGAGGTGACAAACTATTTATTATTTTTTTTTTATTTATTGAAGTTTTTAGTGTTAGCCTTTTGTTATTAAGCTATTTAATAACAGAAAGTATGTCCGCTTGTAGTTGTTGCATGGTTTGGAGGTCAGGTTTGAGTGAAATAAGTCCATGTCATCAGCATAAACTGAGAGAGAGAGAGAGACAGACAGAGAGAGAGAGAGAGAGAGAGAGAGAGAGAGAGGGGCAAGCTAGGTCAAGTGGTAGTTTAATAATGAAAATGGAAAAAAGAAGTGGAGCCAAAACCTGATGCCATTGATTCAAGAGTGCTGGCTTCCATCTGGTGCCATCCATGAAGAGCTAAGTACTTTATATCTAGCATTTGTACTTTTAAGTTATTCAAGTGTACTGCTGTTGTTTTTTTAAATTATTTATTGCATTTTTCTGCACTTTATCATTGTAAAGTGCTACTAATTTTTAACTGCATGTGCTGCTATTCTCTGCATTCTAGTCAGTTTAGAAGTGTGGGTTCTTCCTAGTTGTTTAAATTGCTGTGTTAGCACTCATTTTGAAGCTAATTGTAGTGTGTTTGTTCATGAAGGAGACTTGGAACTGCTTTTATAATGGCAGTAGAAGGTAGCCTGGTCTGTCTGAGGTGGAAATCACTCAAGGAGGCTTTAGGGGAGATTGTTTCATTAGCCAGAACACTAAGTAGTTTGTTTAGTCTATTTTTTATTTATTTTTTGCTTCTATAAGTCTGGCATATTTGTGCAACGCTGCTCATTATGCAGCGGCAGACAGTGGTCATCAGACAATGACAGTTAGCAGTGTTATGCGTTGGTACAGACATCTAGAATTGAAATTTCCTATAAAATCCCCCCTGAAATTTCCACAATACTTAAGTTGCACACAGAGCAGCTAGTTTGCTCACTGATAAGTGCTCATGCCTCCAACTATAGGCAATCTAATTAGGAATGTACACTTTTACACTAATGACCGGGCCGGTGTTAGCATTCTGGGGGACCTCAGCAAGTATCAAGCTGGAGCCGCTCAGGCACTTTCAGTGTAAGTATCACCCTTTCACTGACACCCTTCCTAAGTAACCTTTTAATTCATACAGAAAACGTTTAGCTGTAGTACCTGTAGCTACAATGCACTTACATTACAACAGGCCTTTGTACCACATTATGTTGTCTCACCTCACAAAGGGACATTCACAGTTACTGCCATTTAGTTGCAACAATGATATATTACAATAACTGTATGTACAGGGCTGGACCTGGACTTAGGTGAAATTGTAGCCTAGGCGCTGCCTACTGCTACTGTTTTAGCACCCCCCAAATAAATATTTTCCTGTGCCCCCCTCTGAACCCTCATCATGGGTTCACCATAGCATGCACATTACTTTTTTTCTTAGTTTCCTCACATTTTATTTATGATTTATTTATTTATTTGACATGTGTTAAGCTAATGCACAGTGTGACAGGCTTTTCAGTTACAGATACTAAACAGAAAACAGGGGAGGACAGAGAGTTTCCAGGGGTGAGACATTAAAGGTTATTACTAGAATGGGGGGGGGGAGCTCAGCAGTCGCTACTTGTGATTTGTAAGTAGAAAATTCACAGGAATATTAATGTGAGCTAGACAGAAGTTAGTGATAGACAAATAAGTTAAAGTTTAACTTCTGTTGCATCTAGGTAGTGATACGCTGGAGAGGACACATACCTGCACAGTTTTAGGGTGTTTGCAAGTCCCTAGAAGCTCATCAAGGCAGTTTCTCAGATCTGTGATGTTTCTAAACCTTTCTGGGCAGTGAAATAGTGTAGAGTGACCGTGCATGTAACAGGGGGGCAGAGCAAGCACAAGGAGAGAAGATGTAGTCACTGGTAGGGGGGAGGAAAGAAAAAAAAGGAAGTGAGTGTGGATTAAGCAACAGTACTGATACAAAAAACACAGTACAGGCAGTACAAAAATAAAATCAAGCTGTAGAAAACACAGTTACATTCATGAGGTAGTGCAGGCAGTTAAATTAAGCACAAAATACTGAAACACAATACACAGTATAGGCAGTAAAATAACTGTATCAAACTTCAGGGAACACAGTTACACTCGCAAAGGCAGTACAGGCTGTTACAATCTCTGACGCATTCAGCTTACAGTTCTCCTGGATTTAGATACAAAGATAAACGCATTTTTGTCAAAGATAAATAAAATATAATGTAGAGTAGCATATATAAGAGGCCATCCATATAACAACACAGGAAATGACACTATTTATTTTATTTATTGACATTTGTTAACTGGGTTGGTCCAGCTGGGCTTGTCGCCCATTTTCAGTGGAGACCCGAAGAGAAAAGCTCCAGTTACAAACAGTTTGCAGTGTTTAAGAAGTACAAAAATAAAAATAAAAATTTCACAATCCAAGGAGTAAATAAAGTTGAGAAAAACAGCACGTCTAAGATGCAAAGTAGAAAGCATACACTTACAAAGTAGAAAGCATACAATTGCAAAGTAGAAAGCATACACTTACAAAGTACAAAGCATACACTTACAAAGTACAAAGCTTACCCATTGTAGCAAGTATATACATAGCAGAAAGCATGCACATAGTAATATACACATAGTATTATTTACAATATAATGCGGTGGTGGTGCTGCGGTAGCATTGTCGCCTCACAGTAAGACGGTGTCCGGTTTGATTTCTCAGCTAAAGAGTCTTCTGCGTGGAGACATGCGTGAATGGGCGTACCTTCATTGAAGGTTGTGCGTCAGGTCTGGCAACTCGGCATGTAAAAATCAACTGCCAATCATTAGCAGACCGGAGTTCCGCTGTGGAGACCCCTAACTGGGAAAAGCCGAAAGACACAACAACATTATTTACAATATAAATATAGAGTTATGTAATATTAGATTTCTTTCAGTATTGTTGGTTTTGTACAGTAGGTAGGCACCTTGTGAGTTACAAGGAGAAATTGGAGGGAGGTTATATTAGATACATATACAGGGGTAAGGTGGGTTAAGTTGGGTCTTGACAGGGGCAAATTTTGGTATTAAGCAGATGAAGTTTACTTCTTTTTTAAAGTGTGGAGGATGGGTGATGGAACGTATGTGTAGAGGCACTTTGTTCCAGGCTTGGGCTACAGAGCATTTATATAGATATTTACCTACATTTTTCTTTGGCTGGAAGATATTGAAGAGTTGCTGGTTAGAGGTTCGAAGGGTCCAACGTGGGGTATAGGTGGAGACTATGGATGAGAGGACTGGGCAGGAAGGTTTGTATAGAATAGAGTATAATATTAGAAATTGTGGTAGAAGGAGTTGTTGGGGGAGGTTAAGCCATTGCAGAGAGTTTAGGGCCAGGCAGTGGCGTGAGTTGTAAGGAGAGTTTATAATAAACCTAGCTATTTTATGGTATGTTTGTTGAAATGTATTCAAGGTTGTGGTATGAATGTTGGTTGGAATAGGGGCAGCATAAGTGAGGGAGGAGAAGAGGAATGCTTGCACTAGAGAGAGTCTAGCAGTAGAAGTTAAACGTTTTTTGTTGTGGTATAGAAAACCTAGTTTTTGATGGTTTTTTTATGCATTGTAGTATATGTACGTTGAATTTGAGTTCATCATCGATGATGACACCTAGAAGTTTTGTGTGAGTTTCCGGATTAATGATTGTATTGTTGGAAGATGAAATGGTAAAGGTAGATTTATGGTGTGAAAGAGATTGAGGGAGAAAGAGTAGGAGTTTGTTCTTTTTAGGGTTGAGGATGAGCAGGTTGTCAGATAACCATTTTTTGTTTGATAGAAAGGTGTGTTGAGTTAGGGTGTAGAGTTCAGATATATTGCTAGACATGAAGATGAGAGTTGAGTCATCTGCATATTGGATGAGGGAGGATTTTTTGCTAGATGTTTAAAGTTCATTGGTGAAGATGTTAAAGAGTAGGGAGCCCATTAGAAATGAAGTAATATATGCACAGTTTTGCTGTCACCAATAAATTAAAACAGAGTGGAAAAGTATCCACTCGCTTGTGAAAAACAAATTATAGCAGGTTTAATTGGCAGAAAATAGTGGGCTAGAGCAAGACTATTTCCCTCCCAACTACATGTACACAGTATATTAATGAAAACAATAACTTACAGAGTGTAACTTGCAAAATGCCAGTAGTTGCAACTAATTGAGGAATAGATGGGACCAAGATGGCCCTACCCTGTTTAAAAGCTAGGGGGATCTTCCATAGGGCAGCAATACAAAGGGGAGGGGAAAGAGCACAGGAAAGGGACTTGATCGGGTCAGTGGAAGAGGGAGGCAGTAGCTGAGCCTGGAAAGGTGAGCATGCACGAAAACAATCAGAAGAGGTGAGGTTAAGAATGAGATCAGAATGAGAGGAAAGAGCTAAGTGTAAAAACAGAAAAATATGGAGGAGAATATGGCAATTAAAGTTAAAATAATGCACAGTGTGACAGGCTTTCCATTTACAGATGCAAAACAGAAAACAGGGGAGGACAGAGAATTTACAGTGGTGAGAGATTAAAGGTTATTACTAGAATGGGGGGATCTCAGCAGTCACTACTGGTGATTTGTAAGTAGACAATTTACAGGAATATAAATATGAGCTAGACAGAAGTTAGTGATAGACAAATAAGTTAAAGTTTAACTTCTCTTGCATCTAGGTAGCAATGCACTGGCGAGGACACCTACCTGCACAGTTTTAGGATGTTTGCTAGTCCCTAGAAGCCCGTGGAAGCAGTTTTTCAGGTCTGTGGTGTTTTAAAACACTGCTGGGCAGCCAAATAGTGTAGAGAAACCGCTTGTATAACAGGGGGGCAGACCATACAATTTATGTGGAAGGGAAGTCTTTTGCAAAGTAGTAGTATCCTCTGCAAGATATATCTGTCCATCCAAACCATTCTGTTGATGTCGCAGAAGAGGTTTACATCCATAGACATAGTACTTCTGATGCCATTTGACTTGCTAATGTGCAGTAAAACAATTAGTAATATGCTGAAGGATACCTTGTATGCCAGACACATGTCATCTATTCACAGTATGCAGGATACTGATTGAAAGCCCTGCCACTGTACTTTATTTGGTATACACCAGGGTTTATGGAAGAGGGGATGAAAAAAGGGGTGATAGCATTGATATTGTCTGATGTGTGTGATTACATTTTTATTTGGTGAGAGAAGAGTTAACATTTAAGAGGAAAAGGAGATATGGGTACTGCAGAAAATAAGGTAAGGGTGTGGAGGGTTTTAGGTTTTATAAAACCAAGTTGTGCTTTGTCAGTCCACTTTTGTCATGGATTTGGTGCATCTATCCCTTCCCTTATTTTTGTTTTCAGTAGACAGCAGTTATATGAGGGGTTAGGGTACTTATTATCTGTGGCAGAGTAAGAGGGGGTCTGTTTGAACCCCTCTTTCTCTTCCCCCTTTTCCTGATGTTTGGCTGTCCTGACATAAGAAGTGGTATGTTGCTTTGGGTGCCCTCTGGTGTGAGTCAGAGTGAGCGGCTGGATATAACTCTGCTTCTTTGGAAATAGAAGGTGAGAATTTTCTATGCTTCCAACATAAATGTTGTTCTGTTAAATGGTTGTAACCTTGAGGTACTCTTATATTCATGTCAATTATTTGTAATGTACTAATTAGCATGTTTTAATAAAACTGGAAGCGATGGCAAATTTAGATGTGTTGTTTTTTTCAGGAGCCTTTGGACAATTAAGAATTAAAGATTTCT